>NC_134701.1:228413600-228561100 GCF_043290135.1 Rhipicephalus microplus
AGCGATTTTAGATTGCCTAATGCAAGCACAGTTGTTAAGCATCGCTGTTCTGTATTTTTTTTTTTTTGCGAATCAGCGAAAGGCGCACTAGGCGTCCGTAAGGCAACACGCGAACTTGCGCAGCTGCTCCCTTTGTTATTGCTTTTGCGGCTGAAGATGATTAAGTATGTCGAAGTGCTTTCTAATTGGTACGCCTTTCAATTTGAAAGACCCACTGGTAGCGCGATTCACATATTTTTGGCCTGGCTTCTTTTTAATCTTTTGCCACGCAATCTTAGACTAGTTTAGGGGACTCCTTCCGACACATAAAATTTCTACAGTGTTTTCTTTTTTTATTCCGAAGCAGCTTCAGCCAAATACAGTGGCTTTGTGATAGGACATCTGCTTGCAACACAAATGGCCTGTGCTGTATTCTCAATTATTGGGAAGTTCTAAGTTATTTTATTTTATTACACTGTTTATCGCATTCATTTATTCCTCTTTTTTTTTTCGGCGCAGCTTTAAGTAATAGCATGGCTGTGGGCTGGAACACCTTCTTGCTGCACAGATGACTTGGCTTTGACTCACACAATAAAACACGTTAATTATTTATTTTACATGCATACATCTTTATTTTTTGGCCGCCGACAAGATTATGACGATTTTTCGCTTACGAACAACGACACCCGACACCGGATTTTCATCGAAACGACTGATTTTATGTTATCTAATTAAATTGAGAGAAGGGCAGGCATCATTATGCGATGTAGCATGACTAACTATAGGAATATCGCAAGACATTGTTATGAATTTTGTACTTTATTATTACAATTCACGGAAATAAGTTCATCTTAATTATTTTTTTTTGTCGTACACAGTGGACTTCCGTGAAGGCTGCCTTCTTACAATGTTTTCGAAGACAGCCTGAAAGTACCCCAGTCGCCTTAACAAGCTTAAACTAATTATCGCCCCTAGAAAACTTTCCGTATGAATAAAGTAGACTAGGAGGCTTTCAAAAGGTTTGTAGTCAAGGCAATTTTTTGACATATCAATGCTTTTGACATATACGTAAACCTAGCTAACGTGCACCTCACTGATGTTATAGATTTATTGAAGATAAAAGAAAAATTAAACGCAAGAGTTTGTGAGCCCATCCCCTTTTTCTCCATCAGTTTCAGTGGGCGCCAAATTTACAGTAAGCTGCATGCTCACTTTTCAAATGCCTAACTTTCTCGTAAAGATGACTTTTCTGTAAAACTGTGCAGCTTAGTGGCTGAGCAATTTGCCTTATGAAGACCGAAGCCAGGGGAAGGTGAAGTCTAAATCATGTTGCATTCGCAGTATTATTAATAATAAGACATTGCGGACAAGAGGCCCGCATGGTTAAGATATGTTCTTCGGGACCAGAAAAGAGTGCATGCTATTGTTTTCTATTTATAGTAGTACTTCTACTAAAGTCTGCAGATATAAAAATCATCCAGATGTCGTATATTTTAGAAAAACATTTACACAAAAGAAGTTAAGTTATTTTGGAGCATGCTGACTCTGAACTTCATTCGCTGCAATAATGGCATCTTTTTCTGATGAAAGCAGTCATAATCTGAAACAACTGCTTTCAGATGTACGAAGCCGCCTCTTTACTAGCTACTCTTCTGAAAAATGTGGTGTCAGAAGTATACATACAAAAGATGGTTCTTTAAAGTCTGCGTCGCAGCTGGAGTTTGGCAGATATTGCCAAGCTTCAGAGGTTTGCGATAACGCAGTGGTTATTGCGGTCCGGTTTCATCACTTATAAACTTCGAGGAGCAGCACCTGAACTTTGCGCGATGGTGGTAGTTGAATTGCTATTCGCCGTGTGGAGCAATAAGACAACTGTGTTTGGAAAAGCATTTTGAGGAAAAAAACAACGGCATAATTCGCATGGTGCAGTGAAATTCACAATGACCTTTATGGCACCGCGATCGTTGGGCAGTTGTCACTCTCGTTTCGTCAGAATTACAATGTAAAGAAATATATTGCATAGGCGGGCTTTCCATCATAAAGAGGCTTTGTGCGAAGAAGCCTACAGTCAAGTGCCCTGTTGGAGAAGGTGATCATGCACGTTTTTTGTGCCACGTTTGTGTTCCACGTAGTTTCGCAAGGAGATTTTTTACCGCCAGACCATCTTCACTAAGTACATCATCCAAACTTTTGAACCTAATGACACCTAAGTATATGGTGTTACATCAGCGTTCATGCTCACTGACCATCGGTTTTTTTTTTATAAAAGGATAACCCGCAATGTGCACGAATAATAAATTGTGTCGAAGAACTCCTACCTCGGCATTATCAACGTTGTGAAACATGATCTTGGGCATAGCAGATAGTGGATGTGTTACGTTAACACATCTCAATACAACACGCTACAAAATGCAGGTAGTTGATGAACTGGGACTAATTTTTACGGGCAAATAAATTATGTCATTGCTACTTTTAAAAAAATGGCGGGTGGTTTGGCTTCACCAAGGAAATATAGCAGGTTCCTGAAGAAAGAAAAAAAACAGAGGCAAGTTTCTTCATTACATTCGAAGAAACCAATTCAAATTTGCTGTTGTTCGTATTGGGTAAACGTTGTCTTGTTCGCGGGAGTATCACTATGGTAACAAAGTACATTCAGTAATCGGAAGCCATATACAAGCCCAATGCAGGCAAGCAACTCATTTGTCTACATAGCTGCGTAAAACTTAACGCTCCCCTTCTTTCGAGTCATTCGAGAAAGCAACGAATACTTGCCTACTTCAAACTATTCTTGCAACCTCACATGAAACTGCTTAAACAAGGAGTTTTTTCCAAGTTTCTAATACAAAGGGCAGAAAAAATATTGACATGGTGAAAGTTAGACGCGAGAAGGCACTTCACGCATAGTTTGCAAGGAAGTGTTCCAGAAAGCTTGAAGATGAATTAGAGAACAAAGCAGAACTAGAAATTGATAGGTAGCTCTCACGAAAGGAGCAAGCCAGGATAGTTCCTGTTTCCGGTTTTCAGTATAGTGGGGTCGGCGTTTGAAATTGAAATTAGGCCTTGGATGAGTGAAGGCATTAGATTTAGCAGCTTTGTTTCCCCAGTGACAACCTTTTCACGTCTCAGATGAGAAAGAAACATGAGAGAAAAAAGCGAAGAAAGAGAACGAGAGATACAAGAAACCAGGAGCAGGCCCTCGTCTGAATCGGTCAACGCTGGCACTCCCGGAAAAGCCCCGTTTCCCGAACGGGACGACAGAATACCCGTTTAGCGGCGAGGAGCTCGTACGCTCTACTTTCTCAACGAGAGTGGTGAAAGACTGGGGAGAGAAGTCTCTCCCCCCCCCCCCCCCCCATTCCAGCCCCCACTTGCCACAAAACTTCTCCGACGGCGCGATGTGGCGTTGGCCGAAAGGAAAAAAAATGGGGGCGACACCTCCGGTCTTCGCGGGCCCCGGGTTGAACGAGACGGCGTGCCGGGGCTGGCTGGCGGGGGCCGAGCGCGGGACGCGCGCGCATGCGTCGCGCGTCGGTGGTGCCGTCGGCCGGCCTCCGAGAGGCGGGCGCCGCTCAATGCGGGCCGCGCCCGTCCGCCCGCCGGCCACGCGCAACGTCGTCTGCGAGCCGCAGTGGCACGCGGGATCGGCCCGGCACAGACATGCGGCGCAGGAGGACCGCGCGCCACACGAGACCACGCCACGTGCCGCCGCCGCAACACCGCGCCGCTGTCGCCTTCGACGTCACGGCCACGCTGAGGCAGCGCTGCGTGAACACGACATGTCCGGTGAGAGGGAAAAAGAGCACGCTGTCATTCATCGCGAACTTGACCTGCCGCGAGAATGCGTCCCGCGTTACATTCGGGAAATGGGGATGGGGATGTCACACGCTGAGCGGGACGTGGCTTCCTCTCACAGTGTGAGGAACAACGTTTGGTTTTTGGTGTTTTCTTCTTGCTATTAATTACGAATAATGTGGTAAGTCATTACTTATAAATTGCAAACATAATCGACAAACATCTGTACTGCAGGGTGCAAGAATTTTGAAAAAGTCAGGTAAAATTTTTTTTCCAAAAGGGGGGATGGTAGACGGGGAGCGAGGCAAACCTTACTTTCCTAATGCATGTTAGTGAGTGAGCAATTCGCGCTAAATATACGCACACAAAAAGTGAAGCGTTTAGGAGAGAGATGGTGATTAACTCTAAAAACTACCCGCCACGCCATTCGTTCGGACGTTCTTAAAGTGCGGTTGGCGTCAGTACAGCATTGATAGATCGGCAGGGGCATCGAGCTGCAGTACGCTTCAAAAAATGGGAATGATTGGGACAAATTCAGAAGATGGAATTTCGAAATTTTCAATAATAATGCTACGTGTTGAGTTTCGCGTAACTTTTTCGCAGCACTTTCTATGAAAAAGAGAGAACATGCCATCGTACTTTACTTTGGCATGTTGTCGGTATTCTTATACTCAGATTTACTCTAATAACAACACTTGCAGGGATAACATAATGAATAATCGAGATTTCTTTTTCTACACTGACTTCATCATTGGGATGAATAGATTCATTGAGTAATTAAGCGGTCCCCTCGGGGTGAGTATTTGGTCAGGGTTTTTTTCCGGGTTTCACTTGCATAAGAACTTTACTTTTTAATCAGAGCTTTGTATGAACATGTCCTAAAATTGTAGCTTCAAATACGCGTCACTTCCAAAACCGGAATGTTGGCTTAAATGAGGTCACCGCTGCTATACCTAGCGCGAAGGACAATATAAGTAAGGTGAAATGAGCAGGTAGCAGGTGTACATCATATCGTGAGATATGACAGAAGGTGCGTATGTGTAATTTCTTTAATGTGCGCTGTTATTTCAAGCATACCCATTAGCGATGTACAGGTACAACACAAAAGGTGTAGCCTCTCTAGTTTTGTACCAGTTTCTTAAGGCGGCGCAGCTTATTAGCACTACTGCAGACGACAGTAGCAGCGTCCGTTCCTTTTCCGCCCATCGAGTGTAGCAGGCAAGTTATACCGAATGCTGAGATGTTTTTGATCACTCCATAATAGACAACAACATTGCCCTCAATATCGAAGACGAAGGAAGGCGTAGACATGACACAGGCTTCGACACGACTTGGCGCCAGTTAGTTCGTATGGATCAGATATTGCAAACAGCGCCACAGATGGGCTTGTGCTGTGTCTAGGTCTTTATTCGTCCTTGCTGTTGAGTGTTTCTTTGTTAGTCTCCGTGATGCAAGTAGGAATAATGATCAAGTTCAAGCTTCCTCATCTCTCGAGAGCCGTGTAAGACAAACTTGTAATATTGTCCTCGAATGGTGCCGGACGTCTAATACACACCTGGTGTCCACGCAAGTGTAGGTTGGTAGATTTAACGGCATTGTAGCTTCGAAATTAAAAAAATTTTTGCTTGAGTTGACCCACTATTTTGCAGATAAGTTCAGGATTGGTTATAGGGGTATTTGCTTTGGCGAGTTGATAGCTATAACTGTTACGTTATTGCGTACTACTTAAAAACAATCACTTGAGATGAAAGACTAGACGGACACAAACACATTTTTTTTCAGTTGAGCTTTTAATTCAATGGAGTCTTCAACTGAGCGCTTGTGTCCGTCTGTTCCTTCATCACAAGTGATCGCCTTTTAAGCTGTGTGCTATAACGTGCTATAACGTTCAAAATTGGGCTCCTAATATACCAAAATGAAACATCTATATGACAGTACATCCATTTCAGTGAAGTGTGCGGGTTATACTTGGTGCAATCCCCTGTTTTCCGAAGACTGGAATCCAGTATAAAAGGCGGAACTCTTGTGATGACGTTATAGTTTTTAATATACGCCTACTAGTTTTGTATGAGTCGTTAGTGCGTGCAAATGCGATCACTCATCGATAAAACACAAGGTCAGTTAATCTAGCAATGATGTCTGTGGTTTCACGTGCCCAACGATCAACGGTTGTGGTATCGCACACCGGCTTTCTAGAGCTCTTCATCATCCTTCTCATATCTTTTTTCTCCCTCCTTTTCATATGTCTGTTACATATTGATATGGGGCGCGCCGTAGTGGAAGGCTGCAGAACGTGCAACGTGTAACGTGCAGCTAAATAAAGTACACGGGCTTCTAGCATTCCACCTTCAACATCAGTTAATTCGTTTTCCTCGAAATGTAGTATTATACAAATGGCTCGTCAAAATATTCAGTCACCGTTATGCGACGAAGATAACGCACACACATCACAGACAAGCGAAGCGGTACGTCTCCCACGAGTGATTGGCTTGAAAAATTCGTCCACAACACGTCGTTGGACGAATCATCTAGAGTACTAACTCAGCATGCCGTAACTTGTTCTTAGGTAAAACAAAACACCTACAACTTTCTCTTGAAGTGATCAACTACGGAAAGTCCCGCATAGCATAGCCTAAAAAGAGTAATTGTGCTAGAATGAATCACACCTTTATTCACGGAGCCATGTAAAAAAAACTTGTTCTAAGGAATTTTTTAAGTTCTGTGATGTTGAGGCTATACTCCTAAATGTCCTCACGTGGAGCGGCCCGTGGTGTTGCCCTAAGAGGTGGCATTTCTCCGGATCTTTAAATAAAGTTCTTTGCACTGTAGTGGCTTCACACGATTGCACTGCGGAAGTTCCATAAACTGCAGCATAACGGCAGAGCAGTTAAGGTCTGATGTGTTTGAACGGCGCTGGTACATTGTGACGAGCCCTTTCATTACACTATGTACACGCAACGTTTTATTCATCGCTGATGGTTGGTTCACTCACTACGAATTCGCGTCTGGCGTAATTCTGACCACTGACAAAGCACGTAAAGCACAGGCATCGACATGAACCTTTGCATTGGACGTGACCAAACTGTCTGTATCTGGAAAGTGTTATCATGATTTGGCAAGATGTCTCGTAAGGAAATAGCAGATCATGATTAAAGAGTTATAGGATGGTAACATAGCTCCTCAATAGCCTTAGGTGGCTTTGTCCAGGGCATATTGCGATAAATATTATTTTCATGGCAAGATGAAGCCGTCCGCCTTGGCACTAGAGTGGTTACGGCTCTCCGCTGTGGACCGAATAGTCACAGGTTCGACCCGGCCGCAGAAATCGCACTTCAGTGGATGTGAAATAATCAAAGCCCATGCACGGTGTCATGTAAGTGCACGTCAAAAAAACATAACATCATCAAATTTTTGGAGCCCTTCTCTACCAAGCGTTTCATAATACAATCATGGTTCTGGCCCGTAAAACCTGAAGTAATAATAAAAGGTGAAGTTTCAGGTCTACTCATGGAGTAAAAGTGATCGCATATTGTAGCCTCTCAACTTGAAGGCCTTCGCAGAGCTGGCAAGATTATTTTCAATGCAGTTAACATAGTTTTTTGCCGACGATTGCAAGTACAAGGGGGGGAAACATTGAAAGTCACGAGAACATGGTCATTTGAAGGGTTTTATGTATTTTTGTAATAAATTACAACGCCAATGTTGCACTTTTAGCCATCAAGATTCTCAAATAATCACATTTGAGGTTTAGCCATGGAAGCTTACCCCGTTGAAGTGGACTTGCGGCCTGCGAAGCTAGCTTTATAAAACAACAGTTTGGTCATGTCTGACATGAAAAGCAACATCAGCGTACAACTGTTTTAGGAACATGGCTAAAATAGCATTGCTCACAACAGTAGGTGTTCAAAAAAAGTGTTATGGCGCATCCGCGTCCAGCCTTGCGGTGTTTCCCGCCTTTTTTTTTATAGCCGTGTAGATCACGAGCAGTGCCTCAGCGTTATCGTTCCCAGCTTGACGACTCTGGGAGAACAACTTCGTTGTGCAGCGACACAAGACCAAGGTGACTTAACTGTGTATGTGTGCGTGTTTCGTCTTTCCCTGTCGTTCGCCTGCCTGTCATCTGTCCGCGCCCTGTCGTACATCTGTTCGAATTATGACGCCACCATCTTTCCACTGGCTATTCACGATAATGAAGGACATCTAGGACTCATGACGTTGCCTCCCAAAAACAGTTTCCTTCCTACATCAAGAAACTACAAGACCAAAGGCAGGACTGCGTCTCTCCGCCACCGAGGTGGTGAGTCTTATCTGCACGGATCTCTGGACAGCGCTGCTTAGATGTTGCTGCTGTTTCCTCGGCACTTGCAACTACGTCACTGAACTTCAGCCACTACGTTCGCCATCTACAGGAGGAAAAAAACCCTACAAATACGTCCCCATTCTCCATTGCTCGTAATTTTGGCAGCAGTGGTTACGCATGGCTGTGTGCAAGCATTGACCCTTGTGTTCACTCCGTCCAGGTTCGTTGCGTGTTGATACATCTTTCTGTTTTGCGTTCTTTTTTCTCCACTTACACTGCTGCCTTTTACATAGATTGTTTTATTGTGTGCTTCGTATTTTGGTTACTGCTCTTCTTTGCTTATTCTGAAAATGTCGACTTGCGTGGAATTAGCAAAGGAAGCACAGGTTCTTCGACAGGAGGTTGTAAAGATGAAAACAAGCCTTGCGTTGTTCAATTAGCTGTACAAACATGTAAAGAATGACAATGAGGCACTAACCAAGAAAACAAGAAAAACAAGGTCTCGAGAGATGAGAATAAGCAACTCAGTAAAAAGATGTGTGATCTTGAACAATATTCGCGGCTCAATAACGTTGAGCTGAACGGAATCCCTGAGACAAAGGGCGAGAACTGCCTGACAGTTGTTCAAGTTATCGGTGAGAAGATTGGTTGTCCAATTGCTTATACGGACATTGACACTGTGCATTGGGTGCCTGCAAAGAATGGAAACAACATTATTGCGCGATTTTGTTCGAGAAATAAGAAGGTTGAATTTGCCAAGAAGGCAAGGAAGGTGCGGCTGTCTACCGCAGATATTGGATTTCTTGAAAGCACAGGCCCTAAACCGGCGTATGTCAATGATCACCTCACACCCGAGTGAAAACGTCTGTTTGCGCAGGCCCTTGCCCTAAAAAAAAAAACAAATCAATGGAAGCAGCTTTGGACCGACAACTGCACAATTAAAGCCAGGAAAGCGGATGACAGTCGCGTGTTTCGAATTGCATGCGCAGAAGATCTCCGCATATTCTGTCAGATATCCTATCACTCCTCAATTTAAATCAACTTTCGTTAAACATGGCTGCATTCTCGTGCCAGTAAACATCTGAATTGCTACACAAAAAGTCACCTGCACTATCGCTACTGCATTTACACATGCGCAGTCATAGCGAACATCAGGATAATCTTGTCGCATTGCTGTCATTGCTTGATCATTCTTTTTCTGTCATATGCTTATGTGAGACTTCGATATCTCACAATGACGGTAACTTGTATTGATTGCCAGATTATTATTCTGAACACTGTAATCGAGAGTTTGGTCGTGGTGGGGGCACTGCCATACTCGTCAATTCATCCCTAACATACACACACTGCCTTGACATCATGTTCAAGAATAATTTGTGTGAATCGGTCTGGCTTGAGTTCAACCATAATGTTATACCAGTAAATAGCCGTAACACTATAATAGCTTCCATTTATAGGTCACCTTCATCATCATATTCCGACGTTTGTCTTCAGTTAAACAGCGTTCTTAACAACCTGGTGAAAGAAAACAAGAACGTTGTTTTATGTGGCAATTTTAACATAAATGTCATTGATCCTGAAAGCGCGTAGTGCCTGGATTATATGCACTGTTTATATGCTACTGGCTCTACTTCGCATATTTCCGCACCAACTAGAAGCAATATCCCAGGTTCGAATACATAATTAGATCACAGAATCTCGAATATTTCAAGTGATCACACTGCTGGTGTGCTAGACCATAGTATTACAGATCATAATCCTGTTTTTTTTTTATTTTGGGTTTTAAGAATACCAAGGCGAGTAAAATTTTCTCTAAACGCCGATTCGATTCAGATAAGATTGGGCAAATAATTAGTGCAGTCGACTGGACTTCGGTCACTCGTGAAGACTGCGCAGAAAAAGCTTTTGAGTCTTTCTGAGAAGTAATTGTCAAAAGTATAGAGGCATGCACCACTTCGACAACTGTCACGAAGTGGTATCGTTCACCCAGACATCCATGAATAACTAACTCACTGTTGAAGTCTATAAATAAAAAGAATAACCTTCACAAAAAATTAAAGTCGCTGCCTTTCAACATTGCATTAAAATCCCGCCTCCAGAAGTATTCATCGATATTATCTTCTTTATTGAAGCGTGCTAAGCGAAACTACTACCAGGATATTATTTTAAAAAATACGGGTAACACGAGACGTTGTTGGCAAACCATTAAATTTTTTTTAACAAAAATAAGTGCTTAGCAACCACAATAAAAATAAATCAAGGGAACGAAGTGTATACCGACCCAGAAAAAGTGGCCACTGCGTTTAGTGAGCACTTCTGCGCATCTGCGGAGAAGCAGCAGTCAGCATTTCATGTATCTGATATACCACGATGTGGCCATTCATTTTATCGACATTCGACATCCGAAGATGAAGAGTTTCAGGTCATCGTATCATTGAAGACCACGAGTGCTGATTTACACGGTATCGATCCTTTTAAAGTGGAACTAGTCTAAGGCATAATATCCCAACCTTTGTTACTTATTATCAACAAGCTGTTTTCTGCGGGTGTGTTTCCGAGCTGCCTTAAGGTTGGTAAAATAGCTCCCGTTTTTAAGAAGGGCGATAAGGCTTCTGCCCAGAACTACAATCCTATCTGTATCCTCTCTTTTTTTCGGTAAGTAATCGAAAAACTATTCCACCTAAGATTAATACGTTGTTAGGAAAAATTTAACCTTTTGTCTCCACAACAATTTGGATTTCATCCAGGATATTTGACTGAGCTGGCACTAATCACCTTAATTGAAGAAATTAAACAAGCTATTGACAGATGACTACTCGTGGGATCTGTTTTTGTTGATTTGACGATGGTTTTCGACACAATAAATCATCGCATACTACTTGAAAAACTGAATCTATCGGCATGTTTGGCCCTTCTCTAAGCTTTATTGAAAGCTACCTCACTAATTGGTCTCAAATGGTATACTTAAACAGTCATCTTTCATCACCCAAGCTCATTAACGTAGGTGTGCCACAGGTATCAATTTTAGGCCCATTATTGTTTTTGATGCTTATTAATGACCTGTCTACATTCTTACTAGGACCAAGCGCATACTCTACGCTGACAATACAACGATATTTACATCATCTAAATCAGTTTCTACGCTCCACATTGACGTCAACACAGATTTACATTACATAACTCTAAGGTGCCAGAGAAATCAGCTGCAGATAAATTCAACCAAAACCTTCTTTATGGTGTTTCAATCTCCGCAAATTTCACTTGATATGCCACCATCTCTTCACATCGGTAATAACGTCATAAACATTCCTCCTGAAGCACGGTTTCTTGGCGTCATCTTAGATACTGAACTAAAGTTTCATAAACATGGCGCTTCACTCATTAAAAAATTGCATTTAGAATTATTGTTATCATCAAGACACGTACGTATTTTCTACCTCACGTCATACGTTCCTTGTATTTTGCCTACATTCACAGTCATATTTCGTATTGTGTATCATCTTGGGCTAACACTTACATCACGCCTATTGAACGACCATCCATCACCATAAATGCTGAAGGTATCCTAAAAATTATAAACCAACTAAAAACATCGAGTGCCCCTGGTCCTGATAACATACCGGCAAAGCTACTAAATCCACTGAAGCTATTTCTAGCCACATTCTGCAAATCATATTTTCTCAGTCCCTCTCCGAAGGTATCATACCTGCGGACTAGAGGGTAGCCAAGGTAACCTCAGTATTCAAATCAGGTGACCGTTCTAACCCATCTAATTATCGTCCTATTTCGCTGACATGCATTGCCTGCAAATGCCTCGAGCACATTATTTATTCGCACGTTGCCCACCACCTCGATAACAACGGGTTTTTCTTCAAAAATCAGCATGGCTTCCGACCTGGTTTGTCCTGCGAAACTCAGCTCTTTGAATTCACTGCTGACCTCCACCTAAATTTAGATTCTCTATTTCAAACTGACGTCATATACATAGACTTCTCTAAAGCCTTCGATCGTGTCGCTCATCAACGACTAATAAACAAACTCTGCTGTCTGAACTTGGACCCTTTAGCCCTGTCATGGATCCGATGCTTCCTATCACACCGATCTCAGTTCACTGACATTGCCGGTCTTCACTCCACTGCTGCTCCCGTTAAATGCGGTGTCCCTCAGGGTCAGTACTCGGCCCCTTACCCATCCTCATATATGTGAACGATCTACCATCAGGAATTTCATCATCCATTCGATAATTTGCGGACGATTGCGTCCTTTATTGCCGAATAACCACCCCTGACGACCACGAAATTCTACAAAATGACCTATCCTTAATTGAAAACTGGTGTTCACTCTGGATGATGCAGACCAATGTTTCCAAATGCAAAGTCTTGCGCGTATCTCGCAAACAGTCTAACTCGGAACACGTCTGCAATTTAGACTCAACGCCCTTGGCGTATGTCGATAGTTACCGATACCTTGGCGTGCTTATTTCTAACACTCTCACGTGGTCGGATCACTTCACACACTTAGTTGCTGACGCATCAAAGAAGCTTGGTTACATCAGAAGAACGTTTCCTATCATCTCCTACAGTCCGTAAAATTGCGTACGTAACTTTCGTTCGTACGAAGCTCGAATACGCGTCGTCCATTTGGAGCCCTCACCAAACCTATCTGATTAATCTGTTGGAATCCGTACAGAATAGAGCTGCTGATTGATTGATTTGTGGGATTTAACGTCCCAAAACCACGATATGATTATGAGAGACGCCGTAGTGGAGGGCTCCGGAAATTTTGACCACCTGGGGTTCTTTAACGTGCAGAAGAGAGCTGCTCGGTTCATTATGTCCAATTACAATCACTCATCAAGCATCACTTTTATAAAGGAGTCTTTAGACTTGCAGAATCTAGCTGACAGACGTATACTTTCTCGACTTTGTTTATTTCACAAATTATACTATTATTTTCCTCACTTGCATGGTTCTCTCTTGCTTTCTCCCGCCCGCTATTCTCGCCGGCTATTTAATTCCAGAAGCGTCCAACGTCTTGTCGGTACGACCGTTGCATTCAATAAGTTATTTCTTCCTGTCGCCATCGAGGAATGGAATAACTTACCGGATGCCATCGTCTCAGAGCTTAACTCGTGCGCATTCAAACAACTACTAACAGCTCACTTAAACTTGGAAGCCCATTAAAACTCTACCACTGTCAGTGTATTTTGCGCTCTTGTATGTGTAAAATTTGTGCGCGCATGTTTTTATACTTGTATAAGTACATTTTCTGTGCGTCTGTTCTCGGATCCTGCAAAAGTATTGCTCGTGTGTTTGTACAACTTCCTATTTTTTTCCTTGATTTTGTATTTAGAAAAATGTTTCCCCCCCCCTTATGTAATGCCCCTAAGGGGCCCTTAAGGGTCAAATAATTGATGAATTATGATGATGACTGCAGCGACTGTAGAATCAAGCAGTGAGACTAATGACTTTTAGACCATTTTATTCTTCCTGCAGCTCATTGTTTTTAACGCTTAACATACTATCATTAGGACAATTATTTTACCACGGATTGTTTATAGTAGCCTATAGGCTCATCACGCATGATATTGTCATTGCATGCATTGATCATCATCATTTAACTAACAGCAATATTACCAGGTTTTCCCAGAGCAATAATCTTCTTTTACCAGCTATAAGAACGAACTACGGCAAGTTTACAACCTTGTTTTCATGCATAGCAATTCGGAATTCATTGCCCTTCGAATTAATCTCATCGCACAATATCATATTTTCACCTCGCGTAGCAAAAACATTTTCTTCGGGAATTATTGGAATCAACTGATTTGTGTATTAAACTGTTGGTAGCTTTCAACAGCTCAGTGTTACTTCTATATTAGCATTTGCCTTTCTACAACTTACGCAACTGATGAAAAAGTAGTTGCATTTGTCATGTACAGTTCTTTACTTTTGCTTTGTTTTAGTTTTATCCCCTGCTATTGACAATTTTTATGTCTCACTTTAATGGTAGTATTACAATCATGTTATGTAATGATTGTACTGTTAATGTTAATTAAGTTCATTAGTTTTGCTCACAAATTCGCACCTTTTGCTGTACTTTTTTGTAATTACCCTATTCATGTCGCCATAGAGGTCCCCCCATAAGTTTCTACGAAACGTTGGGACCTCCTCCTGTACTATTTCAACCATGTAACCGAATGGTAAATATGTAATACACTTGACTTGACACCAAAAAAAAAAAAAAGTCGGAGGCTTCGGAGCCAGTCGAACCCCTGAAAAAAAGACCCAATCGGTCCCGAAGCGTCGGGTTACTTCATAGTTCTTATATTTTAACATTTGATACATTGGATTAAAGTGGCTGAATAATTTATTTTATTCACAGTTTGGGGTGTAAGCTTAATGAGGTTTTGCTTGTGATTACTCAACCACAATAGCCTTTTGCGCGTCATATTCGGTTTGCAGTTTATACCGTAGCATCTTCTTATAAATAAAAACGCGACCTCATTCATATTCAATTGCGCAAATAATAGAACACCTGAGAGAAGACGTGTACGTGAAAAGTCAATGCATGTGAGCTAATGATCGTTTTTAAATAATTTATCCGCGCATGTGGGCTGATGACGCAGAAAGCGTCACGAGTTTCATTGTGAACAGCGTAGAATTTGTGTGGATATTGTGGGACAGTAAGCGGGGTAGAGGTAGTGCAATATGAGCGCAACCAACGTTAGTTGGGCTTATGAAGGGGGCATTCTGGCGAATGTTCTCGTGATGTAAAATGAATATGACTAAATTTTACTTTTTAATAAACCTTTTTCTGAGCGAGGACTCAAACCCATTACGGCGGAGCACGCCTTCAAACGGGCAACCTGACTGGATATTAGGAGAGGATTCTTCAAAGTTGCATATTGTTACTGTTTTTACTTGTTATGGCAGTGCGATAAATCGTGAATGCTTAATTTACATATACTTTGTAAACAGGTAAAAAAACAACGCAGGACCTGCGCGACCGCACAGAATAGCCACAGCAAAACTTAGATGAGCGGCTTTTTAGAGCCTTTTTAGCACACATTGGGTAAAAGCTACAAGCTCACTTGCAGGTTAGGCATTATTCCATAAATCAGTTTAATTTTCGTGTATTAGGAAGGCATACACTACGCCATTCTTCATCATTCTTCGCAGAAGCGTGGTATACCCATTTTACACTTGCAAAGAATCATGTATATTTTCTTCATACTGTGGCTGATGACGATGAAGAATTATGCCGAAGGGTTTTGTAGTGGGTTGAAGCATTGGACGACTCACTTGTTACGCAATTCACGTTGTGTGACGCATTGTGTGAGTATTGTAAAGAATGCCTATAGCAGTGCGCTCGCTGTCCGTCACACGGCTTATTTTCAAATTTCGAGGGCTTTTTTTTACGACATCAAAAAATATCAGCGGGAGACGTATCATACAGGAAACAATTTAGTTGGTGGTTTCTGAAAGTGCTATGCATCTCATTGTTCGCATTTGGTGTTTCCAGCCCATAATAATATGTAAGTAATTAAGAATTATTAAGTAATTATTGTGGAAAGAAATGAAAAAAATAGCCTGACTAACTACAGGCTAGTGCGAGTAGTATGCGTTCGGTTTAATTCGCCTCCTAAGTGTCTTTGACTCTCAAACACTTGGCTCAAGTTATGTGGGACGCCCTGTATACTGTGCGACTAATGTTACTCTGTGCTGGGAGAATCAGGTGTAACTGTTCTAGAGTCGTGCTGGCCTACTACAATCCGAGTTCCGTGTTATCCTACAGCAAGTCTCATAATTGCAGACTGAAACAGCCTTCCACGTAATCAGTAGCGCCTAAGGAGTGTTAAGGGAGGGTGTAAAATGTAAGCATTGAGTTATAGTGCGGTGCAAGGTGGTCTATATATCATGCGAACTTCTTCGTACAATGAATCAACACAATCAGAGAAGACTAAATACTCTCTATGAAATACGGAGTGTAATAACGAGATTGAAATAAGGAGTGTATAACGAGGAAGCTAGTACCGGTGTCACAACGGCACTTTTTATCGCGATCAAAACGATCCGAATCAGTTTTCTTGATCGTGATCACCATTAAGACCGGTGCTACCCGACCCAAGCTAATCTGGTTCCAGCCCGGGTCAGATGAAATGCCTCAGGTTGCATTGGCGTGACGTAAAACATGCCTCTCTCTGCGTACGGTATTCCTATAGAGTCCTTTATTAGCAATGTTAATCGTACAAGAACCCTTCGAAGGTCAAAAACTTTGCATACAATAGTAATTTCATAAATCCATCGTTCGATAAAATTTTCCTAGCACATACCTGTATTTCTGTGTGAGATTCTTACCCTTCGCTTTTATATCTGACGGCCCCCGCTTGTAGCCGTGCCATGGCAGCGAAGCGTCAATATCGTCGTACATGCCAGTGTTTCACTTCTGGGGCCTCAAGTGTGTTCCAGTCGCTTCTGCATGTGTAAAAGTCTCTTCATTCCACCACGAAGTGTGCGCACGGTGCAACGTAGTCGAAAGGCTTGCGAAACTAAAAATTAGTTTGCTTCGAGGTGTTCCAACAGCTTCGTCGGGGCGAGAGTTGAACTAAGCGCTGAAGGCAACGGTCGTCTGCTTGTCGTCTGCTTCTCCGGTAACTACATGTGGTCGATGCAAATCCTAAAATATGCAATACTTCAGATATTGTTCCAATTTAAACAGTTTACAATTGTTTTAACATCTAGGTATTTAAAAGTGCTTTTATTGAACTGTGCTCGATTTTCTTGTTTATTGTGTTTTCAACAAGCTCGGATAGGGGGTGCAAATGACAGCGAAATCGTGATCTCTCAGGCAGCTGTAGTAGATCGCATTGTGCTGATTGTGATAGTCTTGATCCCGATCACGCCTCATTGTGATTGAAGGTGGCCGTGTAGCAGCGCCTAATCTGGATCGTGGTTGATCCGGATCAACACTGATCGCGATTAAAAGTGTCCGTGTGACGCCGGTATTACTCATAAATGCGAACGTGTTACAGACTTTCAATAAGGACGCAAAATGACTTTTGTGACATTCCGCTTAGTATGCTTAGTAATCCTTGTGAAATCTAGCTTCGAGAAACTTTCTATTGTTGGAGATCTTTGAATTAGAAATCGCTTTCGTTTGATTTAGACGTTCCTAAGAAGCTAGCCCAGCTAGCTTTAAGCACAGATTTTTTCTGATTGTCGTCCGTTTGCAATATTTTGTAACAGTGCTACTGCTCCTCTCGTTCACTTGCAAACTTGTTGTAAATTAGTCTCAGGCTTAGATAACTCTCTTCGGTTTCGCTACATAGGTGCAGGTTTCACATAATTCTGCAACGTAAGCTTTTATATCATGCGCCTAACTCAGTTTGTCCTGCTCACGCACCCGTGCGAAAGGTGTACTCGTAGACGCCTCGTTTACGAAGAAATCGTAATAAGAAACAAATTGAGGAAGACATGAAGGAACTGTGGGATAAGAAGTCGTGAAAGAAGGAATGCCACTGGAGCCAGTGATGCTACTTGTATGAGAAATTTTCGTTTCTTGCGATAAAGTGCTGTAAGTGTCGGCAAGTCACTTTTCGCTGAGGTTCTCTGCTTATACGGCAGCATTTCTGAGCATTTTTTTTTCTTCGAGCCGTTGTCGATGACTACGGCCACAAGTAAAAAAAAGTACTGCAGTGATTTTTGCTGCAGTAAGAGGAGCCTGCCACACAAATCTTTCGAGCATATTAACCCAGCGTTATACATTCATATTCCCTGAGATCTCAGTATAGGAACGGCCACGTGTCGATTTACTGTCAATGTACTGTACTCACTTAACGACAGTATTTGTGATAATATATTGTTTCCGTGCATGTAACGCACTTGTTTGATTTCGCAACAGTATTTTGCAAGAACCTCTGTGTCTCTATTAACGCCGTAGCGTTAAAGAGCTTGTTTCGCATAAACTCCGGTATCGGCGTTGGCGTCGTTGATTTTGAGGGAGCAATCATCTTATGCGTGACCGAAAATTGAGAACATTGCAAATAAAATAAATATTAACGATTCTCGGTCAGAGCGGGGATCAAATCCACATTGTTTACGCGGCGATCGGGTGTTCTACCACGCAGCCATGCGTGTGGATGCGAATGCAGTAAAAATAACTTCCTCAGCTTGAAGATGCAGTGGAAGTGACTCATGATTTACAAACACCCGAGTCCTGTATACATGCTTCGCAATAAAGCAGGCAATTTTGCAGTAATAACGCAGTAATATAGCTTGGTACAAGCGCACGTTAACATCGAGCGTCAAAACTTTTGGTTTTCACGATGACTTCAAGGTTTAAAGCCGGTCACCTACTGCAAAGTACGCATATGTTACTGCGCGTATTCCCTTAAGGCCATGTAGAGGGTGCATGGCCAGCCAGAAAATATTTCATGCTTCAAGTGTTTGAAGTACGCACTATGAAGAGGGTATTGCTGGCGCGTTCATCTCTTAAAGGCGAAGCTTAAAGGTTCCCTAATTTTTAGTTTGCCTTGTATGAGGGGACTGGGGCCTTTCTCAAGTTAACTATTTTGCTTTTCATCCAAGCTTGCCCAAATCTTCCCGGTGTAAATAAACTTTAATTTGATTTGACTCGATACTGTAGGATGTTCAACGTGCAACTCCAACAGCTTGAATGCAAGCTTGAACTGTTAGACAAGACAATTTGTTTACTGGGCAACGTTTTCGCGGACGTGGGACACGACATTATTCTATGTTAGATGTTTCCTGTCCAAGAAGAGACGATCTGAAGAGCACGCAACGCTTTTACTTTGACTCCACTTTAGAGCTGAGATATCAACAAGACCGTGGTCAGTGACAGACATCAAACAGTGATACTGCAAGAGCTAATAATATTTCGCCCTTGTTACAAAGCTTAAGAATGTGCATAAATGGAAAGGAGAAACAACCTCATTCGCTGCACAGAGAGATCATTCATATCAGCTTGCGAATGATTGAAAAAATAGTGGCCTTTTGCCTGTCTGCTTAGTTTCGGCCTAAGTAATAACCTGTGCTTGAATAAGGTAATCAATTACGAACAGGAATGGCTCCTATACCTAGTGAGAGGAAGCAGGCAGTGTTGGCCTTAGGGGAGGGTGACAACGCATCATTTCCAAATAATGTGATTCTGGGTAGTCTTCCTGCAATCGAAATGTCGGAAGTTTGGTTGAATTTTATCCAGGTAAATTGCAGAGCTAAAGGAAGTTGGGAAAAGTGTCTGTTTCAGTTTGCCGCCAGATCGTACACATATAACCTTGTTAGGACTCTATGTAAGAATCAATGTTTACTATCGAGAATTTAGAAATTTCACGGGTAGTAAACATAAAACAGCACTAAAAATAGGTGGCTGTGTTCCTCCGACCGGCGATAGTTATGGTAAGCTACTATACTGATTGACATTCTCATAATAACCTCTATTTATATTTCGATGATCTGTCCAGTCCCACTTCAAAAGGTGCAACTGAGATGTCAAGCCTTGCCTGTCATGCATGTTTCCAGCTTTTTTCCTTGCTTTTGTGAGCTGCTGTTTTATGCTTTTCTTTTTTTATAAGTTGTTCATGCATGGTGCCCTTCCATAGTGACTGGTTAAATCAAACCCTACGCAAATTTTCTTTTTACTCCCACAGCAGCTGAGAACTTGATGTCTGTCAGTCCATTTGGTTGGGTTGCCGACGGCCACTGTCGTAATTGACGACACATAACCATCATTTTTGCCGAAGCCGGGCCACATTGTCAAACTCATCCTCCCCCTTCATCCTCTTGAACTTAAACTTGCAATGAACTAACATTTATTTCTTTTTGTTACCGTTTGTACTGAAAATCAAGAGGACATTTTTTTATATTGATCAGTCACACATATTTAGTAAGCAATTTCCAAAGGAGGCTTAATTATTTTTCACTGAATAGCATGGCAAACTTCAACCTAGTATGAGTGAGAGCGTCTGGCTTGGAAGACAGTTGCTCAGGTTTCTACACAGGCGAGATACATTTATCACGCTAACAAGTTAGCTGTTCTACAAGACGTATTGTTTGAGGCAATTCATTGTAACTCTACTGGACTAAAGTGCTTCTTTGGGCCGGTTGGTACATGATGAACAAAGCGAAAAACAGTCCATGTTTCGTGTGTTATGTATACCTCCATGTATGGATAAAGACCTTGGTTGTAAGTCAGCGCATACTCCGTCACTCTTACTGTCTTGTGCGTCACTCTGTTTCTCGCTTCGCTGTACTCCACTGGGTTGTGTTTCAAATCAAGTGGAGAGTGGGGCAGCAGATGTGCTAAGAATATATCTACAGGTGATCGACTGACAGTAAACGTTATGCTAAGCCAACATAGTGCCATCGTGAGCAGCGTACGTAACATTACACTTTATTGAGATATCAATGAAAGAAAACTTCTGAGCCCGCCCACAACGATTATGAAGGAAATCAGCTAAGTCAGTGGCCGCGCGAGCTTACGCTGTTTAATCGTCTATTCGCACTTTTGTGTGCATTGGGGCTCTTTCGGCTCCCGCTATCGTTCCTCCGAACGAACGGCATAACAATTGTTGGGGTTCAGCGTCCCAAAACGACGATATGATTCGCCATACTGAAGGCTTCAGAAATTTTGACCACCTAGAGTTCTTAACGTGGTCCTAAATTTAATTTACATGGACCTCAAGCTGTTTTGGCTCCACCGAAAATGTGGCTGCAGCGGCCGGGATTCGATTACGTGACCTGTGGGTCTGTGGTCGAGTGCTAAAACTTGAACACCATGGCGATTTGAGAGAACGACACATAGCCGCTTTACATTGAGTCCAAAGATCCGCTGCTGGCAATAGTGGTGGTGCGATCTTTTTGTCACGAGACGAAGGGGTGCAACGATTGGTGCTTGGGGAATGCCGCACCGCTGAGTACCGCGACACTTGCGAAAAGGGCATCGGCGGTAGCCATAGGGGTAGGGGCAGCGAAAAGTGTTGTTGTACGCTTTGTTTTATCCACGGGTGGTATCCACCAAAGCGTAGTAAGGTGCATCTTCGCTGCAAAGAGGAGCTAATAATGCACTCTGAGAGCGTACGATCGGTGCTTCAGATTCCCTGGCAAGTGTGTACCCACGTTGCATTTGCACTTGTGCAGATATCTGTATACTGTAGAGAGTATTGAGAGGGAAATCTGATTGATCTACGATGCTATTTTCAGCGCCACCCCCTCCCCTCCCCCCTTTACTTTTATGGTCCCCTCTCACTCCACCTCCTATTTATATTATCTTTGCAACAAATCGTCGATCGAAGGTGTTTATTAATTTAGGTTCGGTTGTGTTTTTTTTCCTTTCTTTATGTATGCAAGCATGCACAGATGTGTTGCGCATCAAGATATGCTTTATTGAAGTACAATACGCATCAAATGGCACGGATCAGAAGAGTGACGGGGTGGTGATCTGCGAAAGACCGAGATGTTCACTCTGAGTCTGCCTACCTGATAGCATTCGTCTTGGGTCTCTTTCAATCCAATACTATAGAGACCATCCCCCCTTTAAAAAGCGCTATTACACACGCTTCCTGCTCAATTTATGAGCACGTACGATGCTTCTCGTCTCCACCACGCCTTTGGATGCGGCACATTTACAGGAATACGCTCGACACGAGGTACGAAAGCGGTGCCACTAGAAAAGAAATGATGATAATTGAAAAGGGAAACATCAGGAGACAAGGGGGTTCTGAAAAAAGGCATGCATGCGTGAATCTTGGAGAGAAAAACTTACTATCCCGCTTTGAGAGTGCCAGAGATAAGGACGCTAACTGCAAGGTGGGAAACAGAGGAATAAGTTCTAGCAAAATATGAGAAATGTGCGATCGACGGCGTGGGGTGCAGTTTTTCTCTTTGAGTTGCCGCGGTAATAAAAGCACGTGAGAGGCGCGTTCAGTGTCGGACAATGATAGAATATTCGTCCTACATATTAGGCTGCAGTGGTGAAAGACACACGATCTGAAGCAGACAGACAAGCTGACTGAGCGGGCCACGCCAGTTTGCGCAGCTAACAAACGAGCGAGCGACGAAGCGCCTCGAATGGCTTTCGCCGAGTGAAAGCATAAAAAGCGAAGAAAAAAACCCCAGAAAAGTGGTGGTGGGAACAAGAATGAGGAAAAGTGTGAGAGTGTGGAGAATGTACGAAATTGCGAGTCGAGAATAATAAAGTGCCCGGCTGAGGAGAAACGAAATGATTGAGAGATGGCACCGAGCGCGAGTTTAATCTGTTTGAAACCGTTCTTCTGTCTAGCAGATTGAATCCTGGCACTCCATTCTTTCTTTATTTCGAGTCGCGGTGCACATGGAACGTGGCGCTTAGACGCTATCTCTTTCCTCAGCCTGATCCTGTTCCCATCGCTAAGAGTGGTGCCGAGACTGGAAGAAAAAATGAAGAAGCAATCTCTAGCTTCTCGTCGGATTTACTTCGGTAATTTTCGGCATTTATTACGGCCAGCAAATGACTTAGGCACGACTTAATCGGTGCGACATAAATTTGTTGCGCTTGTGTTGCCGAGTAACGCTCTCTTTCCACCTTTAGTGTTTTGATACGCGTCATCTTTCTGATTAACATTTAAACAATTCTGTCTTCTTAGTGCGACTTCTCTATTAGAGAGTTTTGTTATTTATAGTTGAATGATCTGGCAAGTCTTTTTTTGTTTTGATCCTTTCACTTCACAGCAATAATACCAATCTCATCAGCAATCACGGATAATGTACACCAGAGCTATCGTTCCCGCCCTCAGTGACGTTTTAATCTGCAAACCAACATATCCTAAGAAAGTAAAACAAGCCAGAGTTGTCGAAAATTTCTCAGTGTCGGACAGTGAAAATATATCGTTTTGCAGGTTGATCTTTTCGATCCGCTTTCAGGTTCATCGGTGCGGTAGAGCGTCTGAAATGTCAGTATGAAAGCCGTTTTCTTTTTTTTTTTTTGATCCGCAGCTTCGAACGAAAACCCGGCAATGAAAGTAGAAGATTTCTAAAGCGGCATGCTCTACGCTATAAAGTATTCGTGGCTGCAGAACACCATATCATGCTCATAGCAGAAGATAACGGGGATACACATTTACCTCCTCTCTTTACAACAGAAGGTCACCGCTATATCTATTAAGTGAATGATGTTAGAGGAGCTTGATCGGACATGGTCAGGTAACCAATGAATCCTCCGTACACATCACCTGCTCTCATGTTTAGACGTGACAGCGTTGTTTGGGTACATTACATATAAATGTTCAATAATGTACATTTGGATGTGCTATATACATTTTGATGAACTATATATACACTATGTATACACATGAGATTTTCTTTTGCAAAGTACAAAAAAGGCATTCCTCGATGAGCTGGAAGACTCATTTCTCATTAAAAATGATTGCTCTATGCTGCATAAAACTATAAAGATTATATATATACACAAGAGATGTTATCTTACAGCGTACACTATCCGCAGGACACTCCGCTTCATTGGAACAGAGAAGTGAAACGAATTCATTGATGTGCACGTTTATAGCGTTACACGTCTCTTGAAGCAGAGAACGTCGGCTGCGGTTAGAACGGATCATATTCGATGTCGGCAACGTGTGCATTGAAAGAACGCCAGTTGAGAAGAGCAAGGGTGGACTCGGTCGAGTGGTCGATGTCTTCTCGTAGGGTACGAAGGTATTGTTGCGTTGGCTTGGGCAACCTGTGAGGCTCCAGACGCTGAAACTCGCCCAGAACGTCTTTGTGTTCGTTGGAGGTGCTGTGGTAGAAGTGGCGGTCCCCGTTGGCGTTCGTCAGGTGTAACTTGTCGACGTTCGTGCAGCGACCGAGTGCCACGTACACGAGTATCTGCTGGTGCATCTTGCTGTACTTGTATATTACTACCGAAGAGTACGTTGCTCCTTGAGACCTCTGTACCATCATGGCACTGGCTTGCACGAGGAGAAACTGCTTGCGTCTGTTGAAAACGGCCATCCTGCGGTCGAGGGTGAGCGAGAATGGCGTGGTTCGATTGGTATCCAGGATGGTTCTACAACATAGCCGTTTCGCACGGCTTCGCTGGCCCGCATGTCTGGGTTCGCTTGACAGCGAGCCCTTTTCCCTTCGGCCTCCCGGCCTGAACAAAGGACGGCGTTTAGCTACGTCGTAAACCATACAGCTGAGCTACGGGTCATTAGCAACTCGAGAGTGGCGTTGCAGACTCTGAAGTTCTAACGCACGTAATATTAACGTGCAATGGATATCAAACGCCTACGTAAAAAGGCCTGCGAATTGCATCATCACACTGTTCAATAGTGGACACATGCCCACTGCGGAATACAAGGCAACGTTCAGGCAAGCTGCCACAACTAGACGCGGTTCCCTGAGAGAAATAACCGAGAAAACTTTCTCGAGAATATATGTGGCAGCACTCGCATCGGCACATGCTTTGCGCTTGCAGTCATTCCTCTGGACACATGCCAGTGAGCGGTATGGGCCTCTTTACCCAATTGATCCGTGAAACGACCTAAATATGTCGCTATAGATGTTAACAAGCAAGCCTGCACCGCACCAGAATAAATGTTGCTTATACTATGTACAACAAGAGCAGGATTGGACTGTACGACTAACCATTGTGCGTTGAATTTGATGTCCGACAGGAACGGGACCCATGTACACAAAAGCGTCTTGCGACGAAAGTTTTCGTCAGACAACACTTCAGCCAATTTTGATGCGGGACGTTGCTTTAGGAAACCCGGTTGACAAAGAGGAAAACATACATGCGAAAAGAAACTTTTGCGAATAAGACCCCCGAGACACGTTCTGCGTGAATGCAGGCGACACCTATCAAAGGGACAGTCTCTGAGTACTACCTTACAGCTTCAGCAGGACTCGTGCCGATTCGCGACTCGTACTGAGCGGCCACGATTGGAAACGGCGCTAACAGAGTTAACTTGTAAGGAGACATGTTACCACGTTGCGCATGTTGAGAAGTGGCCATATAGTTCCTTTCTTTTCGCCATGCCACACGCGCAAATGTGAGAAAAAGGTAAGTGATATCCAGAGACCATTGCTGCGTGTAGCGATGCGTGGTCGAGGTAAAAAGATGGCCAGGTATTGTTCCATCACTTCCTGACGAATGCAGACGACGCACGAAGGAGAACGGCACAAATCAGTCTTACGCATTGGAAACAAGGTGATGGTGCTATCGTAGTTTGTCCTCATCAATTCGCTCGCGACGACATAATTATCTTCAGTGAGTACAACATTATTTAGCTTGTGTGCATTTTTATCAATATTCCCTCTTCTCTAAACGCGGAGTATGTTTTGTTTATATAAGCGCTTTAGGAAATTTGTTGCGTTATTTGCGTGACTATATGAATATCATGTGCTTGTTTTCTGCGTAAGTCTTAGTGCTACCTATTCTCAAGTTAAGCTGCTGTAATCCTTCCCACAAAAAGTTTTTATTTTGCATGTGCGTATAAATACACGCACACAACCGCGCGCGCAATAGTACCGCGTGGGTAGCGTGCGCGTATGTTTTTTTGTGCGTGTACACATCATGTCCGTGTATTCGTAGCGTGCGTCTGCTCTAAATATCAACTACTGCCAACACGAAGATGCCAGTGTTCTTAAGCACGTGAGCTTATTCATTAGAAAGCTAATGACATGGATTTGTGAACGAAAAGACAGTGGTGCTCAAATTGCAATCGAAATTACGATTTGCCTTATTTGAAGATACACGGGCTGAGGCATAGCTCCATCCAGTAATCAAGTGCACGAAATACGTGTTCAGCTTTTAGCGGCGTGCACAACGGAACCCAATGGGGTACACGCAATCCGCAACATGAGTCGCAGTGTAGTTACTTCGAAAACTGATGAGGCATTGTCTATAGCAGTGTAGAAACGCAGCGCAAAAGTGCTAGCACCTTTTGAAGAGTCCCGCTAAACGTGAGCAGTTGCCTTCTTCAACCTCGGGCTCGCTAGACAAGGTCTTCAACTTGAAGTATATCTGACGCGGCTCACCGGAGAGGCTCAATGTTTGCACCCACACCGCAACTATTTCGGCTGTTTCACCAGTCAACTACTTTATGCCGATGAGTATGAGGTGGTACTTGGCCAGAACTTTCTCGCCTTCAACGAAGCAAAGCAACCTGGCCTCACAATCAAGAAACTTCAACACAGAGCCAACCAAAAGCAATCCGTTAACCCCATCAAGCGCAGCCATCTTTGTTCCGCACCACAAAAACACCGTTTACTCTCCTGCGGGTATATAATATAACACTCGCCACGTAACTAGAGTAACACGCCAACTGGGAAAGCCAGGCTCACATCTTCAGCTTTTCATTGAATCATTTCC
Source organism: Rhipicephalus microplus (assembly GCF_043290135.1). Taxonomy (NCBI): domain Eukaryota; kingdom Metazoa; phylum Arthropoda; class Arachnida; order Ixodida; family Ixodidae; genus Rhipicephalus; species Rhipicephalus microplus. The sequence goes on from NC_134701.1 coordinate 228,440,038, forward strand.
CTTTCTGTCATTGACCAAGCTTCGGTTTTTGACTTGTACGCAAGAACCTACCTGAATTATTTACACAGTGCTCTTAAAAACATCACAGAGAATGCATTACAAAAGACAGTCTTTGTGTCAAACGTCAGAGCAAGAGTGATAACCATCGTGATTCAGTAATATTTCTTCAGTTGGCCCCGCTGTGGTGGTCTAGTGGCTAAGGTACTCGGCCGCTGACCCGCAGGTCGCGGGATCGAATCCCGGCTGCGGCGGCTGCATTTCCGATGGAGGCGGAAATGTTGTAGGCTCATGTGGTCAGATTTGGGTGCACGTTAAAGAATCCGAGGTGGTCGAAATTTCCGAAGTCCTCCATTACGGAGTCCTCCACTCTCTCGTAATCATACGGTGGTTTTGGGACGTTAAACCCCACAAATCATCAATCATTTCTTCAGTAAGCTTAACGTTGCATGTATTAATGGCGTCAAAAATCAATATTTTGTTATGTATTATACAACCAACACATACTCGCTATTACATGTTTTGTAAAATCGTGACCAGCTGAAGCTGCGGCTGCAATGCTCGCATTGTTCAGTGCTAGGTTCAACAGCAGAAACAAATTTCAATGGTGGACGCCGTCAGAATTTCACTGGAACTTGTTTCGAAGCTTTATCGCAAAACAAAACAATCGTCACTTCGCCTTCCCACAGCACCTAGAACAAATACAACAGCCATTCTTCTGATTCGGTTGTTGCGAGCAGTCATTCACACATAATGCCCATACTTCAAGTGCCCCACGAGACACAAAAAAATAATTTACGCTGGTGCAAAAGTATTTAGAGACAATGACCATCCGGGGTCGTAAAAATCAGCAGATACGCGCGCATATCAAGATATCCATCTTTTTCAGCGAAACGCTAAAACCCCACTCTTACCGACGATGCAAAGGGTGTGGAGGACCAAGGCAATCACTCTAAGAGTCCATAAACTAAAACGAGGCTGCTCTCAATCAATATTTATTAATAAATCACAGCTCAAGCTTCACTTGTACCGTAAACACTTTCGGAGGGTTTCGTCCCGAGTGAAAACAAAGAAATGTGAAAAAAAATTGCCACGATTGGAAAAAAAGCTCATCAGCCGAACACAGCAAACAGAATTATTTAAATGGGGGATCATTTTTTTAAAATGCGATAATCAATGGCGCTAAGCGGGATGGCGAGTACGAAGGAGAAGCGTGGCCCGTCCCCCTCCACGGACTGTTTGTTCTATGGCCGCGTGGCAGGGCCCGTTTTAATGAAATTGCCATTCCTGGCGAAGCCGAGAGAGGCAATAACAGATGCAATATTCGAGAGCGATGTGTCACCTCGGCCAGACAGCAAAGATTAATTGTTGGCAGGAGAGTCGTACACGGATTATAGCTCCGGAAACGAAGTGACGAGGCAGATACGGATGATTATGGGATGAAATTAAGCCGTGTCTGAAATAAGGAAAGTGATAAGATCCGATCTGAGTAAGATATTTAAATTGGTTTTCGGAGATTCCTTTCTTGCTTGTTTTGTTACTCAACCAACAAAGAGAAAAAGATATGTTGGTTCATTGTTTTCGAAATAAGTCATTGTCGGACATAAAACTGAGGTTGCTCCCTTCAAAATGTCACTGAAGAAAGAATCAATGAGCCGTAGTTTCTTCATTATGAATACTAACCACACAAACAAAAAATGTATGGCCAGATAATGAAAAAAACGAGGGATGTACTCCCACAACCCCTACTTCAATGACCCAAAAATAATTTCGCAAGAATTTTATTCCGCAGAAGCCAAAAGCACATGTTAATTCATAGCTGATAAGTTTATGCATCCGAGGAAGTTTTATGTCAGCCAGAGCTACGCCCTGTCTTTCCTTACGTCCTTTCAGATAGACACATCCAACTTACTCAACCTAGTCTGTGTTTCTCTGTACTCAAAAATCCTTTAGGTAGGACGGGGTAAAATTAGACATGGGGCAAAACGTGACATTTTGACATTGACAGCTTCTGTAGCTAATACAAAAGCTACTTTTATTTGTTTCTCTTCTTCATCGATAAGTGCAGCTCCTTGTCTACATTTTCATGAGTAAAAGCTGATTGCTCACAACAGTCACACGGAAAAAATTACGCGGCTGGTTTCAGTGTGTTCGAGACCCGTCAAAAAGTGTCGAAATTCTGCTCGGTGAGCTTTTCAGATCTGTGCATGAAGTTACTCCTACGCCAATATAGCAACGTAAATATTTATTTTGCTACTTTAGCCAACAAGCTAAATAACACCAAAAGTTTAGTTCATTTAGTGCGCGGGGACAAAGCGGAATTTTTCTGTTATTATGTCATGTGAGAGAGGCAGAACGCGATAAAGAGGCATCTAATTGCCTTAGAAAGTGTATTGATAATTTAACCATTAACTTTATCTCAGTATATATTATATTTCCTTGTTTATGACTGCTCAGACATGCGAGAAAGTATTATATAGAACTTGCTTGGAGAAAACTGACATGAAAAAGCACTGATTGTCGTTCAGGACATGACTCCCTTCATTCTCGCTGCATCGAGATGCTCTCAAGAGACGCATAAGAAAATGGCAGAATCTACAAGTGAAGCTGTTGAAATTTAACTGATGACGTAGCACGTAAAACATTTTACGCGCTACGTCTTTACTTATGTCTTACCAAAACACCCAACTTTATACTCTAGTCATTCGCTAACACGTCTTGCGATTGTGTTTTTAACGGCGTTTCTCAGTTGTTCTGGTAACAAAAAAACGAGCGCTATAAAATATGAATCTAGCACAGTTTTAAACTTGCTGCGTCACAAAGCCCACCGGACGAAGTAAAAAGTCATCAAACGCATAACAGTTCTCCACCAAACGGCGAAAACAATTGAAGAAAATACGTCAAAACATACGTGGCCTCCAATTGTTGAATAATCCAATGAAATGCAAGCGTTCAAAGAAAGACAACATTAGCACAAAGAAAGACTGGCCGTGCTTGATCTGCAAGGAGTTTCGGAGCAACACAACACCACGCTCTGTCTAGAGTCAATGCGTGGAGTCTAAGTACTGAGCTTCTTAGGCCTCCATAAGGGCCCTCGAAGTGTGCAGTTCAAGTCTTCCTACTGCAAAAACTGAAGCAATTAGTTTTTTCCACACTATCTCGTTTTGCTCCACGCATAATCTCGTTTCTGCCCGCATGCAGGTTGGGGGAAAATGAGACATCTGGGGCATTTTTTATTTCATTTTTCAAATACTCTATTGAGTGGTGGCCACATAGAAATATTTATGTAGCTCATACCTTATACCCAAAGGAAAGTTTCTGCATTGATGTTTATTGTGAAGAGTAAAATGCAAATAAATGTTCGCTATTTCAAAATTTTTGTCTCGTTTTACCCCACCCTATCCTAAATATTGCAGACCTATCACGCGCAAAATCTGAAATGATAGAAATAAAGCTGTCTGTGTAGCTGAAGTATATTGGGAATCCACAATTTCTTCATTATTGCATTGTTACTAGCTTTTTACGAAGTCGAGTCACGCACAAGGGGTCATTACTCACTGCCTGCAGTTTCAATGACTGTGCTTCGAACGTCAGATATTCGGACCAGCAGTCTGGAAATGAGCAACTGCGTCGCGCGGAAAATTTAACATGACATAGGAGCAGGATTCAGCTGCTGAATTGTGTGTCAGATTTAACTCGAATTGCTCAGCAATGGACGAACAAGAAAAATGTCAGTTCGTGCAGTGGGACACTCTTCACCTTTCGTGACACGCTCACGTAGGAGTCTAGTTCCCACGCCGTTTGCCTCTGCGTAGATAAGCAAGTTTATTTTAACGTATATGTTGTATAATGGGTCAAAGGATCAGCGCTACCACGCGGAAACGTTCGTGGCGTACAGCGTGTTTTAGGAGCAGCGGGACAGCGTTTACGCAGCCATGCCTTCACAGTGGCGTCATCCAGAGGAACATGAACGCGTTAAAAAGAAAACTGAACGAAAAAACGAAAAAGTTACAATGCTCGCCTGCATCTCCGTAAAAGTAAATAATACTGCAACTTTTTCGTAGTAATAAAGGTTATAAAAATGGTCCGCGCACCAAAAGCGAAAAATAATATGTTGCAGACACGTTTACACGGATCTTGTTAGGCCTACTAACGTCGAAAATGTGAAGTGGTCTCAAGATCAAGAAGTCCAGTAAGTTGTCCATAATATTCTGTCGTGGAAGCTGCGTGATGACAAGAGAAGCTATTTAAAATAGTCATTTGCTACATGGTAAATCCTTCAACAGCAACACCAATTCCAATTCGAAGCGATCCCCCAAAACCACCGCTAAATTTTTATGTACTGTATGTAAACAGCACAACTAGATAATGCTAAAAGCAGTAATAGTGAACGGTAACGGGTCATATAGCGTACTGCGCATGCGCATATACATCCCTCTATTCCGCTAAGCATGTTAAACTATGAATTGCGCACTCGTGCAAGAGCGCACCGAAGGGACTGTACAGTTACGAGAACCCTTGCGCTTCGCGCCTGCGCGCCGGGTCAGTACGCCGTAACAACTGTTCTGCGAAGTAGCAGTCGCGTTCGGAGTGACTGTCCAGAGGTTGCGACTGGTGCCGGAACAGCGGTCTGCGTTGGAAAGGGAATGAAAGGGGGAAGGGAGTCGCAAGGGCGCCGCTCAAGTGGGGCTCGGGGCTAATCAAGGGAAGACCTCGGCGTGCTGTTTGAAGAACAGATGACATCTCGGAACCCGTCCAGCCGAAGCGGCGCTAATGAAATGAAGCTCGGCGCTGAGGATGAAAGGCGGGGGGGGGGGGGTGGGAGGGGGGTGTTCCTTCCTCCTTCCTAGCCCCGTGGGCCCCCGCCACTTTAATTAGCCAGCCGCTGTTCCTATCCTCGGTGAGAGCACTGCTCACGACACGGGCCGGCAGTTACGCGCGAGGGCGAGCGCCAGCCAGCGCGTACACGCGCCAAAGTCCGCACCGCCGCCCGAATTAACAACGTCCCGCGCGGAACCTATCCCAATTACGTGTACATAAATCCTTTTAAATCTTTTCAATCACGTGTGTTAAAGCATTAACGAGGTATTATCCCGGCTTTGCCTCGTCCGCGCCCCTTTTCTGCAGCCAGGACCGGACCACCCGCCTTCACTACATACATCCTCTGCGAGCTTTTTTCAGACCTCTTCACCTCCTCTCTACCCTCTTCTTCCACCGGCACCTTCGCACAAAGCGTTACCGGCACCGCCAGGTCCGGCGATGTCGCATGTGCGTGCACTAACTTCGTATAGCGTCCCATACGATGTGCCAAGCGGACGCACTTGTTCTTCCATGCCCGGCCTCGCTTGTTGCTGGGTAACATTCAAAAGGCCCGCGCCATCTCGTTTTGTTTTCTTCGCGCCGCGAGTGCGCAAACTAATTACGAACGCCCGCTAATGACGTGCCCTTGTTTCGGAGGATCAGCGCTTTGCCTGATCCTAATCTGGCCGACTTTATTCTTCGTCTTCGACGGCAACCGCGCGCTGAAACGCTTGTGTGCGTGCAAGTGCAAAAGTTCAGCATTACCTTACTATACCTTTTGAACCATCAGGCAAGCCATTGTAAGTTCAGTAGCCTTCGGCCCAGTTACGTCCTGTGGAGGTTATGGTTAAGTGCGTACGTGAAACATCGCTGTAGACAGCCCGCTTCGAGACCTCGCGTATACTTTGACAAGCACTATAAAAATATTTATTCTAAACGACCCACTTAATCCGATCAGGCAATGTTCGCACTCACATTGTCAAAGCGTAAGACAATGATCTCGAAGCATGGTATAAAGGTAAAGCGTTAGCTCCGTGAAAACATTTGGCAGATCCCATGCACCTGGGAATCGACGTTATGCGAAGCATGTGGTAGTAAGGTGACTGCGTTGCAATTTTATTGTTTGACACGACATGAAGTGGCGCTAAATATATGGGCAAACGTTGCACGCACAGACATATGTTGAAGAGTGGCAGATTTTTATATAAGCAGTTATTTGCAAATGCGCAACGATGCCAACTGGAACATACGCATTTGCAACACCAGAAGCTCATATGAAGCGCTGATGCTCGCGAGGATGCTGGCCCTGAACACTGCCATGTAATTACTTCAGCTCATGGCAACTAAGCATAATTAACTTTAACCCGACGTGACGGATATATGAAAGGAGCACTTGTGTAATATTTATAAAATTGGGTAGGCAGCACTTCAACCACTATTGACGTTTCACGAAGATGAAAGTCTTTTTGAAAAGTTGTTCCGAGACCTGGCGTAGCTCTGTGATAAAATGCTTCATTGCCACGCAGAATGCTTGGGTTTGATTCCAGCTGGGACCCTGACACTTATTTTTGCATTTGTGGGGTCGACGCTACCAATTTCAAGTATTTGTTAACGCTCGCACGTTACAATTGCCCATGTGTGTTCCCGTAGTTCCTGGGTGGATACCAAGTGTCGATCACCTGTGGCACATACCCACATACCAGAAGCACATACCCACCCGTGGGTATGTGCCACTGTCTGGCGGGACGTGTTTGACGATGTACGTGACGAAATTGTGACTTTATTGAGGTCTTTAGCAGCGCATCTTATTCGTCGAACCATCTTATCCTCCCATGCTAATTTTGGTTCACGCGAAGTTAAGGGGGGGACCACGAGTGCCCCCAAACGTAAGCGGCTAGATAGATAGATAGATAGATAGATAGATAGATAGATAGATAGATAGATAGATAGATAGATAGATAGATAGATAGATAGATAGATAGATAGATAGATAGATATATAGATAGATAGATAGATAGATTCAAAGTCGCTGAAGTCCGCTAAGAACTGATTCGCATTTCAAAGTTAACCTCGATTTGACTAATTGTGTGGTGTTAGTTCAGCTTGATTTGGCTTACTGCAGTTGCTGCTATTCTGTACTGATGTAATGGGAAGAGTAAAGCCCGAGCACGTATATAAAATGAAATGCGAAGTGTACGCATCTTGTACTTCCAATGTCACCGCTGACATTATTATTGGTAGTGGTGTCATATATTCAAGTATTCTGGACACTTGTCCTTGCTTATTAGGAACGATACTGAATGCCACGAGATTGTCCTAGTGGATATTTACTATATCAAACTGCGAGCAAATGTTTATAACCAGTGCGAATAGGCAAATATGATTTCTTTGCCTATTTCCCATTAAAATACTGTGAAATACTGCAGCCGCCACCGAGAGATGGTGTTACGCCCCGTACTCTAGTTGAGTGCCTCGATGCCCGCTCCTCGGGGGCGCACGTATCGAGGCACTCTATAGTCTAGTAATGAAGGCGCTGGTGTTTTTACCTCAAAATAGCGTAGATATGGAGGAATTGATCAGGAAAATGGGCAACCAAGTGCATGGTTATTGTAAGAGCAAATACACAAACTGCAGACGTCAAACAAAGGGCAATAGAAACAGACATTCTAAATTGAATATGTCTATTGGACGGAAAGGAAACAGCCCACAGAAGTTCACAAATACAAAAGAAAGAAATCAGAAGAGAAATTTTGTGCTATAAGGCAACGCACATTGTGTCATTAAATAAAGACTAAGCTTTTATCCCAGGATAAAAAGATGTAAGAGAGCTAATGTTTACAACAGAATGAAGATGCAGTATATTGCAATAAGCTAGTGACAACTCCGAATAATATTCTTGAATTTTGTTATATTTACCAAGCGAGGACCAGCAAAACTTAAACAATGTGCGCGAAGGTAGCCCCTTTTTCAGTTTTACTTTTTTTCCCGTGCCTTCTAAGGATAAACTTGGTGCACATCTGTAGAGTTACCCAGGGATAACAAAACCATGTTCTAATCTCGCTACCTTACGATCGTCATTGATCCCTCTTTCACTCCCCAATCATCATTTGCCTGTGTAGAGTAGCAGGCCAGAACAAACTGTAGCTCAAGCAAACCTCTCTACTTTTATGCAAATAAATTATCTCTCTCTCTCTCGTTTTCACCATCAGATGTTATTTCCTGCTCGCTGTAATAACTATCTTCCCACCCTTTTTGTTTTTTCATATTGTGGGCTATTAGGATAAAGATGTATGAAATGTATGATAAAAACTTACAACGATAGTCCACTGAAATGTTTACCCTGCCTTTTGTTCTGTAACGGTTCAATCTAGGGGATATAATTTCTTCTGAACGACATAAAATAGCAACTAAGCCACCTTTTAGACGTAATAAGCTTCATGTAAGAACCAAAGTGTTGTATTTAAGCACGAATTTACTATTAACGCATACAATTGAACGAAACAATCGAACCGCTCACATAGAGGACATACGCTACCGTATGTGTAATCAACTTATTCAAAGAGGGACGTGCGTTCTTTGCAGCAGTATTACGTCTTTTTACAGAAAGTAACCCGCTATGTCTCTATTGTTGTGAACAGCCTCACCGACTTTAACTTTTCCTTTTTTTCGTTTTACCAACTGCCCTCATACTATGAAGTGAAGCGCAAATACTTAAAAAATATTTAAAAAGAAGAGAGACAGTGACAGCAAAAGACACGTCGTTCAATACCGCATTCATTTCATCGCTCTTGGCTTGCAGGTACCTCTGCGCTCTAACTGATAAATTTGCTCGCTTGAGTACAGCCGCGGCGTGCTAGGGGGAAGCGTACCTTTAATTAGACACATCCGTCGAAATAGCGACGTCGTTTCTGACTTTGTAGATGCGATACGTGTTCTATACCGAAGTAAGCGCGGCTGGCGCTAAGAGATCTTTCGCGTGATTGGGGATCTCCCTCATCTGCCTAGAACCGACTGCTCCGGTGGCTTAAGCCTTTGTAAGCCTCGACTTAGCTTTGACGATTGTATGCTCATGTGTGTATCCTTGTTCTTCATTTGATCTCCTTTCCTTTTTCGGTTTAACGAAAATTAGCAACACAAAAATGTGCGATTCATTCAGTTTGGAAGCCCTGTTTTTTTTTTATGCATTTAGCAGAGGTGGTGATTGCGTTGCCTGCGGGATTTTCGTTTATGTGTGACAGCGATAATTTTACGCCGTAAACTGTCATAAACGACAAGCCCGCGCAAATGACCATCGTAGAACTGGATAGCCCGTCTAAGCGTGCGCAGCATTGGACTTAGCGGTGAAAGGTGCGACAATGTTCGCTAATTAACGATAACGTTCATAAAAGCAGGTGGCCGAGTGAGGGTTTTCTTTTAGCCCCTAATCATCGAGGCTTAATGCATCCCACCATCTCTCAGAGAGGTGCTTGAGTGTTACTTGAACAATTTTTTTTTTGTTTTTGCCGCATAGGCTCTTCGTGATCTTTTTATTGTTTATTATTTTTTTCTTAGTTTGTGGATGGTAAAGTAGGAAAATTTATTTGGAGACTAGTGCGTTTACAACGGTTCACGTATTCTGTGCGGGGCTCGTTTGCACAAGTAGTACTGAAACATGCGCCATACTAGCCTTCGTACACGTGCATGAAATTTCACCCACGCACCCTTACGGCAGTTAGGTACACAAAGCTGCGGCTTGCGGAGCCTTAGTAGATCCTACAAGCAGTTTTGATCGCTTTAGCACATTGTTACAATAACTAAAAACCACTTGTAGACCATTGACTACTAAACAATTTATGACGTATCTTGCTATGACAGAATACCTATTTTGTATTTGTTTATCTTAACTGCGTGTAAATAACTGGGGTCTAGTGCGAACTCCGCAAGCACACTCTGATTTGCCAGAAACCCACTTTCTCTCTGAGAACTCGGTAGATTTAGAAGAAAAGTCATCATCATCAGCCTGACTACGTTCCCTGCAGGACAAAGGCCTATCCCATGTTCCACCAGTCAACTCGGTTCTGTACTTGCTGTTGGCATTTTATACCCACAAACTTCTTAATCTCATCTGCCCACCTTACCTTCTGTCTCCCCCTAACCCACCTGCCTTCTCTGGGAATCCAGTTAGTTACCATTATTGAGTACCATTTATCCAATCTACGCTTTACATGCCCAGCCTATGTTCATTTCCTCTTCTTGATTTTAACTATGATATCCTTAACTCCGGTTTGTTCACTGATCCACTCTGCTTTTTCTTGTCTCAAGGTTACACTTAGAATTTTTCTTTCCATTGCTCGCTCCATCATCCTCAATTTAACCTGAACCCTCTTTGTAAGTCTCCAGGTTTATTCTCCGTAGCTAAGCCCTGGCAAGATGCAGCTGTTGTATACCTTCCTATTGAGGGATAGTGGCAATCTACCTGTCATAATTTAGAAGTGGTTGCCAAATGTGCTCCACGCCATTTTTATTTTTCTAGTTACTTCAATCTCGTGATTCGGCTCCTCGGTTATTACCTGTCCCAAGTAGACAGTCTTTCACAACTTCAGAAGAATGACGAAAAATAGCATAGCGAAAGCCAGCCCATTACCCAAAAGTTTATTATTTATGCCCTGGTATCAACCAAGGTCCTTGAAGTAGTAACACAATGAGTGTTTTGCAAAGGTTCTGAAAGGCTGCTCTTCTAGCTTTCGCTGCGACTGTGCTGCGCCTTCCGCGCAGGCCTGCCATCTTTTGTCTTAGCCGATGTACTTATCCGGCAGTGTCTCGCTACGGAACATTTCTGTACCTAAAAATGATTGCAGTGCCTCCAAGATCGGAGGCACCACACTGAGATTTCCATAGCCCCCATGCTCGGGTCACATATAACCAAGTTACCATGTCATGAGATGCGCCTTCATCTGACGTAACAGTGACGTCAAGATTACTTCACAGTGACGTCACACACTGTGTTGGTTTCTGAGGTCATAGTGACGTCATATCGTAATACCATTAGGTGGTGAAAGTTTTTCGCACCGCTTGTCCGCGACACGTAGAGATGCCGACACCGATGGTCAAATTCCGCCGTTGAAAAGGTAATTTAGGCTTTCGCCTTAAAAAAAGATTATCTTCAAGCTGTTCAGCCTTTAGGCTCACCTTTACGAGTCGGACTGACACCCACGCTAGTGGACACCACGGGCCCTAAATACATCCTTCCCTCTGCACAGCAATATCATTTTAACGAAGGTACGTGCTGTTCGTCACATAGTTAGAACATATATGTGACTGCAGTAGAGACATCACCAAGAAAAAAAGAACTACACATATACACACGGGACCATGTTGACACAAGCCCTATAGATGAGCTAACACAAGAAAATGACGCTGCAGCGCTGAACTTGTAATAAAACCAAATGGGAACACAAGACTTGGGTAAGGAAGGAAGAGAAAAGACAGAGAAGAAAAACAAAGAAAACTACAAGGCAGAGCTCATGGAAAGCTAACATCAGCATGCTCCGGGGACATCCAATCACGCGGGCTCCTTCAATTCAGCAGCACCGCTTCTGTCTTTCTTGTCATTCTCGTTCATTTTGTAAACTTTCAAAGTGCTGCGCCCCTGCTGCGTCCACAAGCCACGTGCGACTCGACAGTCGCAATCAGCTTTTTCTACTCCATTTGCTCCGAAATGAACAACGACGCTGTTATTCGCTACCTCCCGCTCTTCTCTAAACTCATGCTCTTTTCAACTCCTTCGTTCTTCTCCACAGCCGAGTCTGGGGTATAGCCTTTAAAATTCCTTTTTTTTTTCTCCTTCGTTCATCCTCATTTTCTGCCCCCCCCCCCCCCCCCCGTGTTTGTACCTGCCTACTTGGAAAATACATCGCTCAGCAAACTGCTCTTGATAACTCCGCCTCCCCCCTCTCCTAGCTTCGGTGTTGTCAACTGCTCCAGTATTGTGTAGCACCGCTTGATTTGGAGCCGTTGCCCGAACAAAGCACAAATGCCCTCCCTTCCTAAACGTACGCTCAATGTGCCTCCTGATTTAGCGCTTGTTTGGATTAGGCCGCCCAAGTCTGATTGCCGGCGAACGCCGGCAGTGCTGTCTCTTCATTGCCGTTTGTGTATATCATAACATTTAAAAAGTATATAACAATAGAAAACAGCTCCCGCGAACGCGCCTAAAATTCTACAGCGCCGGTTGTCCTTTTCTTCTTCTTTTTCCACCAGTTATATTTAGCTTGGCGGAAATCGGTTTTTATTTCTGAAAAAAAAAAGGGGGGGGGCGGAGGTAACGAAGTGCTCACGTTGCACTTGTGTGGGGTGCAGGTTGGTTTAATTTCACGTTTTCCCGCTATACGCGGCAACTCCGAGTGCGGCAGCTAGGGGGCGCTGCTTGCAATCGAGACAAATGACGACGCCTGCGCGCGTCAGCCCCTTGGGAGTGCAAATGCGAACTGTCTCGCGTGCGCGTTGTGTGCCGTTCATTTTTTTTTCTCTCGCGGGGCTTTCATTCTTTATGGCGTGGCGCGCTGAGCTCTATATACCTGTCAGCTTACGGCTCTGCCGACGCTGTGTTTCGCAGCTGCTAATCAAGCGGAAGCATTAGTCGCGCGGCACGATCGTGCCTCGGGCGTGAATAAACTGCTTCGACGTTGCACTTTGTTCACCCGCCTTTCGAAAAGCCATTAGCTCCGAGCGACAGTAATGGATTGCCGGAAAAGATGCGCTCATATGCATAGCAGCACGAGAACGCTCCCTTCACCACTTACCTTTCCTCCCCGTTGCCCATCTTATTTATTGCGCGCTGTTCCCGCTATTTTCGTCTGTGTACCGTCTGCTCGTTACCACAACAGTCTATACGTTGCACTGGAACAGCATGGAGCCTAGCCTCTTCGCGACGTCTGCATCTGCGAACGACTCGACTCATACAATGGTTCTCCTCAGAAAGCAGGATAAGTCGTGAAATTGATAGAAGTCACGGCAACATTTGATGCATTTAAGTGGGCTTGTCGCAATGACACCAGCGACTTCGTGAGTGGGATAACTGCTATGATGCAGAAAAGCTGACTAAAAGCAACAAGAAAATCAACAACAAAAACGTTTATGTGTATTGAATGTGGCAATCAATGCTTGGCAGGTGCACTTCTCGCAAATTCAGCACATCACTGATATGCCTAAAGTTGTGGGCCAACACGCCTAACCTATGTAAACTTACACCATAAGAAAAAGAATTTGTGAGAGTGAGAGAAATAAAAGGAAACAAAAGAACGAGAGAAAAGTAGTGGCTGTTCATGTGTGTGATCTGGGCTTTCTGCTACACGTCAGGTCTCCTATATTGGGAAAAAGCGTGCACTGAAAAATAATGATAATACATAACTAAGCGGACAAAAAATTTAAAATTTACAGTGAAAACAACAATTGAAGTGTTTCTGCCTCCTTGGCATTCCCCAGAAGTCAAAAATATTGGTCAGCAAACTTCAGCTGTAACCCTAGTGTCTGTACAATTTCTACGTGTAATACGTGCCTCACGTTCGATATTAATGAACTTAAAACGCAAACAGATGAAATACCAGCACAGAGAGCAAATTTGATGACCCCAAAATAGACGTGGCCCCTTATTTCATCCCCACGTCCTCAATTCTCACACTGTTCTCCACTCCTCGTTGCTTCAACTGCGGTCCCTTCTGCCCGATTGGGTGCCACGCTTTTATTTTAAGGGATAACGTCCTGAAAGCCAACCTGCACTTGCGGTCGTGTCGCCCGCCGCAAAGCAGCGGGGGCCACGGCGCGGCGGCTTCAGCGTCGATAGATGGCGACGGATTTCCACTCACACACGCGCACACAGACCGAGCCGCTCTCCAGAGCAGGGCGCTTAAAAGTGATCGTGCCCAGGAATTATGATGGCCGCCTTATACGTTGGCCTCCCCTTCGTCAGCAGCACTTTACTTTAAAGCCTCGGCGGCGCCGTGCTTGGCCTAAAGAAGCCTCGGACGAGGCGTGTGCCGTGACAGGAAGAAAAAGAAACGTAGCGAGGCGTCGAGTAAGCAGAAATAAATGGGCGAAAAGAAAAAAAAAAGCACCAGGGAAATTGAGAGGAGTAATGCGAGACAGTAAAGGAGGGAATGTCGAGGGAGGACACAGCGCACCACCGCAAAACCCCTTGAAGCGAAGAAGTCTTGACACGGGGCCAAAGCGGATCGCAAAGGCAGGCTGAGCCGCAGTCGTCGCCGGTCGCATCTGCGACAAGAACCGCAACAGTCGAGAGGAGAGGTACCGTTCAGATTCATCTCCGCTTTCCTTTCTTTTAAAAACTTTTGCGTTCGTCGAGGAGAAAGAAGGAAAGAAAACACCAGATAACAAAAAAAATTGCAGGAAAGAAAATAGCAGAACAAGGTGGTTCCAGAGGTCGAGGGATGGGACACGACTACACCCCTCCACGCACTTCGCGTTTTAAACTTCACGAAAGCACCGCCAAGGCGCCGCTATAAATACATTTAGTGTGTACGTCTCATTCACCGCTTCGCTCTAAAGATACAAAAGGGTCGGGGCTGAAACGTAAGCCAACTCACATTTTTGTTTCCTACATAGCACGAAATAAAACTTAGACGAACAAGAAATAAGTGGCATCTCTTCCTTTTTTTTTCTGGCTCCATTTTCGAAATAAATATAGTTGTGCGTTTTTCGGGGCAAAGAGGTGAGGACGCAGCTGAGAAATGTGGTCGGCGTACACAGTGAGAGAGGGAGAGAGGAAGAGAGGGAGAGAGAGTTTTGATGAGGAGGAAAAGAAAAGCACAATTGCTCGTGAAGCTTTAAAAAAACACTAAAAATGAAGTGTTTGAGAGAAAGCTCTGAAGGTGCCGGGAATACGGGCGAAGAATAGCGCGGCGCAGCGATTCTGCAAAGACAGATTTATGGCAGGATTATACCAATATATCCCGTTCTCCTTCGGTCACCCTTTTTTTGCGAAGCGCGACTTTTGTTTTATCCAGGCTTACACTTCTTATCGTTATATGTATATTCGAGTTTGTCCTTATACCTGCACCGTGCTAGCTCGCAAAAACCATCGTCCCACGGAGGCCATAAAACAAAAGGTGAAGTTGCGGGTCGCTCGCTCTATCCAGCAGTGACGGGTGATTCACGCTTACTTCTCTCAGCTGAGGTCCGGAAACGACGTTCGTCTTCTTTCATAGGCGCCAATAGCAGTGCAGAGTCAAGGCCCCCCAAGCTGTACAGTTCCTGACACTCGACTTCCTTGAGCCGTTTCATTTATATATACGGCTACGTAGGAATATGAAGCCATAAATGGGCCGTACAATCAGAAACAAAAGCGATGAACGGGAGGGCCTAAGGACGAAAGTCAAAGCCTCGCTCTTCGCGAGGTATTGACGTCCTTTTGTCGTGAAATATAGGTTTATTATGATGCATAAAGCGATGATACATGCAAAATGTGTTTTCGGGGGGCTCAGGCATAAGGTGATTAAGAGCGTTTGTAGTTGGAAAACTTCTTTCACATTTCTCACACCGGGCTTTCTGGAGAAGAGTGTCCGAGCGTTTGCTGGCAAAATGAAAGATGAATGTTTTTACTCGACTCAAAGCAAGGGAGGGACTGTTCAAAATTACTTCATTAGGTACTACTCTCTATGAAGAATCTTTACGCTGTCCTAATAGAACTGAAAGTGAAGTCGTTTTGCAAACCAAAACTCGGTTAGGGTACATCGCATATTTCATCGTGTCTAGGAACACGGCCCAATGCGACCCTCCGTATCTAAAGTATTAGTATTCCTATTATCAACCATGTTCCTTATTACATACAGCTAAACATTGTAAGCATTAACTTTGTTTTTTAGCCACACCGAAGAAATCACAGCCATTGAATCGCGTACTCCATCACGCCGACTATGAATTCTGTTTTATGCCCTTTCATGCACTAATATATTTACTAATAAATCTTCTTAGATAGTAATATGTACTCGCTTTAAGTGAGTAGTTTTCAAGTTGTTTTTCTGTAGTACAATAAGAGTTTATAGCTACTTTCCTAGCCCGAATTTTTTTTTTCAACTAAATATGTAATAATTGCTCACTCACATCCCCCGTTACAATCTCGAAAAATACTTTCTGTTGTGGCCTTTTCATAGTGAAATTAACTTTACAGTGCGATAAATGTCTATTCTTTTTATACTCAATTTTTACGTCAGACTCTGAATTTGGAGTATTTGAAAAGTGCGCATTGCCGCATTAAGGATGTTATAAAGGTGAAGTACTCTTTACAGTAAAGTGAACAGTTTTAAATTCAGCAGTGAAACGAACTAGGCGCTACAAAAGGTTCGCAAATTTCATAAATATATAGACGAACAAGCATTATAGACGTTATGTATGGTATGATATTTAGAAAGAAATGTTACGTATAATATAACTTAAATTCTGAGCCTTGCCTCTCATGCAGAAAAGTGTGTTATATAAGATGCAGTAACCGAATATTTTTAGCGTGGTTTTCGAGCATTGTGTATGTTTCTGTTTGTTTAGTGACACAATAAAATATGACATATTTGGGCAATCAGATGACACAAACTCCGCCTCTCGACTTAGTAAAGAAATCATTTTGTCATAATATGAGTTTTAAGACTGGCAACATGATTTAGGTGAGTCGACATTTGTGCTATGTGCTTTCGTTATGTTTGGGGCACTAACTGCTTTGCAATATCATCTAACATAGAAGAGCCGGTGTCATATAACAGCGCCGACATCCCCCCCAACACCATGTCTCATTTAAAAATTTGAAGCTAGTTACAAAGAACTGACCAGGTTGGCGTGAAAGAAAGTAGAATGGGACGAAATAGGTAAAGTAAGTACGCCAAGAACAAAGTGGTATGACAGCGTGCATAGACGGAATGTGGTTGACCAACAAAGAAGCCAGAGCACCAGTAATAATAAATTGAAGTGGGCTTGAAAACGTGATAAAATTTGGTTACACAACTTAACTGTATTACTGCGACCCAAATTGCGCTAATATCAGCAGCGATATTAGATACTGATCGCTGCGGGATATCGCATATGGAAACAATGTAAGACAAATGCATTCCCATTTTGTTGGCACCTTAAAACAGTTTTAAGATAAACATTTATGACATAATGCACGTCATTCCATTGCGGCTTGATGCGCTCATTTATGCACAGAAAATAATAAAATGAAGCACCTTCGGGAGGTATTTGAAGAAAGGGAAAAGTAGTTACAAAACAAAAAAACACGCAAAAAAGTACCATATAAGATGGCTGCTGCATCGGCGTCTATGCATAAAACGCTTACGTATGCGAAGCTGCTTTTACATCACTAAGGCTTTAGCCCTGAAGCGCCGGGGTGTGCCTCGATCTAGGAGCCCGCGCGTTATACACGAGGTGGCCGAAAAAGAAAACTGACATAATAAACGAGAAAGTTTACACGAAGGTATATTTTTTAACACCGCTCCGGGGCTTACAGCAGTGCCAAAGTGTGCTGCACAGAACACTTAGAAATAAACGCCAATCTCTATAAAAGTGTGTACTATACCTTCCTTCGTTTTAGCCTTCTTTAGCATTCTGGTGGTCTCGTGTGCCCGTCCACATAGTACAAGACACAAGGGGGAAGTGGTGCACACGACTTCGCTGTGAGACTACAATGTGAACCATAACATAGAAATGAATAAGTAAATAATATTAAAAATGACAAGAAGTAACTAGATTGGTGCATGTGCAGGGAAGCGAGTTTGTCTGGAAAGCAGGACGCGTCGTATTTTGCCCATGTTCTATGTTGCAATTCTTGCCAAGGTTGCAGCGAGCAGGTTGGTGGAGTGGAAGGTGGTGGAAGGGGGAAAAGACGACGGTAGGGGGGAGGGAAGGGGAAGGGGGATCGGTGTAGTAGCAGTATATAGGCAAGAACCCAGAACGACGGGCCTGTTTCTGCGCGCCGCTGAACGACACCACGTAACGGGAGTCATTACGACGGGGCACCCCGCTTCCGGCTAATCCTTTTTCAAAAGATTTATGGATATTTAGGAGGCAGCAAGCCCCGGAGGTGTTATCGGCTTAAAGCTTGCCATTACGGCCGCGCGCTCCGTCACGGTGGTTGTTGCTATTATCGAGCGCCATCTTGCCTCGCCTCGCATCTTGTTCCTCAGTGCTTCTTGCACTACGTTCTTTTGCCATGTTAGGAGTGTCAGTCTTTTTTTTTTGCACGCTTTTTACTCTATATGTGCGTATCCTTTCTATTTATTCTTGTATGAACGATATAACACAAAAGAAAGAGGAGGAGGAAGAGGAGGAGCAGGATAGAAATAAGCGGAAGGACCGGGAGGTTAGCCAGTTGTTAAACCGGCTGGCTACCCTGTGATGGAAAAGGGAATAAGGGGAATAAAAGGTGATATCAAGAGATGTTACAAATAGAGAGAGAAGTCACAAGATAGCTAAAGACGAAAATCCAAATGAAGGAGACTCAGAGTTTGTCAATAAAGCCAGTTGTCCGCAAAAAACGTAACAGAGGGCTCGGGCAATGACCCAGAAGCCTTTGTTCCGACCAAGGTTAATGATATAGTTTATCTAAAGATTCGGCAAGCTCTTGTCTTGGCGTGTTGAATTGGCTACAATCGCAAAGATTATGGGCAATTCTCTTCGCAGCTGCAGCACTTGCACGTAGAAATACTGGCCGTTCCATTAAGAAAGAAGTATGCGTAAGATGCATTACAATAAGAAAGAAGTACCACCTTGATTTTGCGGGATGCTCCCCTTGATTATGGTCATTTTTCGGTCTCTAACCTATGGCGAAAAAATATTTCGGAAGGGGGGGGGGGGGGGGCAGGGGCTTGGTGTGCCACTCCCTGGCTACGCCCCTGTCTTCATATTACGTCCAGTTACAGTAATTGAGTCAGTTTCTGCGCCAATAAGCAGCACACAAAGGTACTTCTCTAAAACAAATGTCTAATTTTGGCATAGACGTGAAAGGCCTTAGACACCGATGTTCTTTAAACGTCTCAATTTTCTCAACTGAACGAATAAACGTCACTCTTACGCGATACAAGAGTTATTCCTCTAACAAAAGGATCACAAAGCAAAAGCAACAGACGCGTAAAACTAACTTCCCCTTCCATCAGTTTTCAAATCCTTGTCACCACTCTCCGAGCCGCAATTGATTTCTGTGAAGATTGTTTTTTTCGTCTGTTGTTCCTTTTGCGACATTTCTTTGCTTACTTTCATTCTTTCATCTGAGCAGAGCAACGCAGTGCATTCTCAAAGCTTCCGTTTTTTCCGTTACGCCGTGATTGCCTTTTCTGCAGCCGGCCGATGGCTGTCCTTGGGACTTCGTGTTTCTTTTTCAATCATCTCTCCTTTTTTAATACTGGGTGCTTTTAAGAGCTGGAGGACACATTATACGGCTTCATTCGTGGCTTTCTTTATTTAATCCATGAGCTTTTATCCGTCGCCACTCCGTGGCTGATTCGCGCGGCCAGTCAATTTGGGATGAGCCTCAATTGTGGTCGGCGCAGTGTGAGAAAAGATTGGATGCGCCGTCACGGAGCGACCGTATTTTCCTAAACACGATGTGACCACACTCGCATACATTTACACTGACAAAGGCGTAACTGTTTCGAATAAGACACAGAAGATATATTTTGGTGCAAAAATATATAGTGTTGTTATTGTACTTATTGATTCATTGTATGAGCCTTAATGACCATGGCTGGCTTTTACATAGCTTTCATGTGCGGCAATAACAGAGACACGCCTGTAATAGAGATGCTGTCGCCACACTTTTAGTAAATAATGACTTGCGTTCCTAAATGATATACTAGGCTCAACTCGACACGCGATTGCCGTCATGAAAGGCATTTGCAAAAAACTCCCTCAAATTTCTTGCCCTCTAAGCGTCAGTGGAGCAAGCAAACACAAAACGAAATCATTCTTAACACACCCAGTGGGTTAAAAAAAATTTTACAGCCGCATGCGCTTAACACATGCTGCTATTCATCGTAGTGCGGCATCAAGGCATTTCTTGCACTTGGCTCGGCAAGAAGTTATCATGCACGTCTGAAGAGCAGCTTATGACTGTTTAGGCAAATGACAAATAGACTGGCAGATGGGTGATAAAAGGAGGCCCGAAAGTTACTTAGACTTAGCCGGTGAATGTAGATAAAGAAATTGTCATTGAAAGGCGGTATATAAGATGGTGTACCTATAAAATATAACAGCGCTAGTGTGTTTCCAAGAACAAGATGCGTGAGGCTTAGTTAACCCGCATAAGATGAAAGCACGTCCACATAATCGCAAATGAGTTCCTTTTTTTTCGCCTTAGCAGTCAGTAGCCGTATTGTGATGGAAATCTCACATTTAATCCATTACCAAGTAATTTCCCGAAAGAAGTCGTACCTTTGTGAATTCTTTCGCAAAAATATGTACGGCAAAATTATGGTGGCAATGTCTTCAGGCGTCAGAGTCCTAATCGGTGCGTCCTTTATATGCAGATTGAAAATTGTTAGGGCAAGAAAGAAAGCTTATGGACTGAGATTGAAGTGAATCAAATTGAACGCACGGTCGGCTGGAGATGCTGAATTGCTTGTTGCTCACTGTTGTGTGTGATGAATAGATGAAGGAATGAATACGACGTCTTTCCCTTAGCGAGGGAAAGCTTCATTGTGAAGGATTATGCGCATATGCAAAAATTTAAAGTTTCTATCTTTCGTTACGTTCTGAAGCAGAACGATGCCGCACTAAATTGACGCAGTCTCGCGATTTGATTATGCAGTATGATTAAATCTGGTTAATTTGAAAGTTCACTCTTCCGAAGAATGATCGTTGCCTTCCATCGTAACATCTTGTTTGTACAAGTGCGTGACGTGTCGGTGTTACTAATATGACCGGCTCACAATTCTGCGACTTCTGCTAAAGCACGCACACATAATTTCATGCACGCCCTTCACGCATTCTCAGACCAGCAATCATGGTCCATGCATTCCTGTGATATCACGGGCAGGAGGAGATGAAAATGGTTGGATTATTTCTTGGTTGGTGTCTCACGACAGTGACGTGTGTCGCGACCTCTTGGCACCAGCATCATACGTGTGCGCGCCCCTTATAGCCACTCGCTAAGTCAAGAATGTGGAAATGCCGGGAGTGCGAAGTTGATGACCAAGTTGTATGCATCCGAAAATGTCGTGGTCGCAGTGGGAGGCAAGAGTGACGTTGTTCGCAAGTGAGCAAACTCTCTCAATCTGCGAGAACCAGCAGCAATGTGAATTTTCGCGTGGTTGGCTGCACAAATAAACGTTGCCAGTAAAAAGAACGAGCGCCAGAACGACCAGTTCTTGGTTACCCACACAACAGAGGCAAATATACTTACTCAGAATGGCAATTGTCGCTTGCGACATCTCTGGTACAGCTAATATTCCCTTAGTGATAGCTCATCCTGCCCCGGGCTGCGCACCTTCGAGACAGTGTTTTCACAGATAATGAAACCCGCCATCAGTTGTCTCAGGACCCGGGGCACTAATGCCGAATGGCTGGAGTGGCTCGTATTAGGTGGAACTGCACTCTTCACTTTGAAAATCAAATCTATCTGAAAGATTGCAGCTACATATCCTCACTGGAGCATTTGTGGACTAGTGAGCTTAACTATGTCCAGAAGGCTGGAGAGAGGTATGGGGCATTCGGACACAAGGAAGACCTTAGATACTCTGATGGTACCAGCCTTGGTGAAACGACGCTGAACCGATGCTCCAGCAAGGACTTCGAGTAGCACTCCACATCACAGCGAAGTTGAAGATCTCCAAACTGAGACAGCTCAGGGCTTGGCTTCGAGATTCGAAAACTACTTCCATGAACCACATAACGCGATAGCCACAGTGGTTTCACCTTGATAGACCTCGATAAAGCCTGCTACGTAGCTATGAAATAAGGGCCACGAGAAGTTGATGGTGCTGAAGACACTTTGCTAAATCACTTCTATTAAATTCTTCAAAATTATATATGCTGCGAAAGGAGTAAGCGAAAAAAAAGAAGAAAACTACCTACACATCGGGTAAGAGTGCCTCAAGCATAAATAATATGTGGAAACGGCTTGACGGCACGGCGTGTAGTTGGGAAATACTAGACATATTTGGAGTAATATCTATATTGTGAACGAACTAGAAAGAAAATATGCAACTTTCACATATAAATATTGCTCTAACTGATAAAGCCCTTATCTGATTATAAGTTTTATTACTGATAGCGAGGTCAAGTTGATGCTAACATGCTTCCTTTTAAAATTCTAATGCCCCTACGAGCGCAATGTAGATAGTATAACAAGAAATGGATGACCTGTAGGGTGGCTATTTTTCGCGTGCTAAAAATAGGGCGAACTGACGACACGTAACTGACACTACGATGTGGTATGCGCAACGTAATCATAAGCACAATGGTCTGAAGATTTTCGCATCACATACTGCATGGCAGCTCACATTACATATGAACACACAGTACCTGACTAACTTTCACGCTGTGCTCGTATGTCAAGGCGTGTTTCCAGCCCGCAACTTCGCTTGTCATACCACTTTATCATACAGGCATGTGCGATCTCAAACGGGACGCGTACTGTCAGAATGGTCTTTCAGTGGTACAATAAGGCACGGGGCCTACTTTATTTGTCCCCAGTTCTCAGCGACACGCGCAGCTGTGTTGTTATACGTAGCGGACTTACAAAATACTTTTTTGAAAGCTACAACTGTGACAGGCTTTGTCTAGACCAGGGGTCGCAGCGTGGGGAACTGCGCGGACATAACTACGACGAGAGCTGGCCTCAAACCGCCGGGACGGTCATAAATCTCTCAGAGCTGCCTCCAAAGACGGGGTGGGCGCGCGCCAAGTCCAGCGCTTTTCCATTAACCTCGCGATACCACGTTTTTACAAGAGGCTCTCTGTTGAAGCAGTCCCTATGACAGAAGTGAATCACTTTGTACGCACTCTTCACCCCTCTACGACCTCGTTCAATTTTGTCTGCGTTTGAGAACCGCTCGAAACAGTTTAGTTTGAGTTACTATATACGAGTGAGCGTATGCGCTACGAAATTCGAGATTGCTCTACTCACATCTAGAGTAGTTATAAGTGTCTAGAAAGGCGACTGTGGTGAGAGTTGCAGCAAAATGACCAAAAATTTTAAGAATCCGTCCAGTGCGAGTGGAGTTACAAAGATTTGTCGCATGCTGCAATTGTATTCTCTCTTCTCTCGTCCCGACAAAACGGCCGGAAGCTAAGCAGGGGGGGGGGGGGGGGCAGGGCAAAGAAGCTGTCGCGCCTCGTGACCTTGAGCACTTTTTCTTTTCTTTCTTCGAATGCGCGCCTTCGTCAGTGTGATCACGTGCGCGCGCATGGACAAGTAGCGGCCTTTTGCGGCTATCTCGGTAACTTGATTTTTCGGTCAGAGACGCACAGACGATTTTACGCTCACAACCAACGGGGTTGACGCCGCTGGCGAGTTTTCTGCGACACGAGCTTTTTAACGCTGTCGAGTTAATAAAGAAAATCATGATATTGTGAAGAACAATTTAAAGCTACGCACAATTCGGCCTCAACCTCCGCCGAGAGCCAGCGACAGCTCCTCCAAAGATAATGATCAGCCTGTGAAGTTATTCCGATAAGTATAACACGTTGAAACTTTAGTGCAGGCCATCTGAGAAACTTCGAGGTCCCTGTCTCAGTTCGTGCTTGAAGTTTCTACAATGTACGAACTAGCACGTCTTTTCTTCCTACTTCAGTTTTGTACAGGCGTCTTGCCTGTTACCCACTTCTGAAACCTAGGGTTGAGCCAGTGCTGCAAAAAGTGTTTTCTGTTAAAATTTGGACAATGTGTGTGTGCCTTTCAAGTCGAAACTGATCGATGATTCGCTCGTCGTAGTTACAAAGGGCTAGCAAAACAACCGTACCACGCACGTCCGCGAATTCGATGCACTTCGCAGTTTTATTCTCTATCCTAGCACTGCCTATGGCCGCACACAATTCTGCTTTTCGTTTTCGTCGAGGCACAGTGATTTTCTTATCAGTGCTCGTAGCGAAGCCGGGCTTACAACGCGCATCGCAAGGAATGCCGGGAGCCGGCGGTTTCCCCGTATAACGGTACTGTGGAAGACAGGAAACGAACGTCCCCCGCCACTTCCGCTCTTGCATGACGCAGCCGGTGAACGCGACGCTGGTTCCTAACGCCGCACACGACGGGCCTTACGCTCACTTCCGCCAATTGTCAGCGAAGGGAAGCCACGCTATACGCCTTGCGAACGCTCTAGCCTGTTCCGCCTCGCTCGTGGGTCCATAGCGCGCCGGGGATGCGGCAACGTCCCGGCGACTCCGTGCGGCGCGCATGCAGGCACTGCGCGCGGCTATCTCGGTTGCGTCCGGGCCGATTTCAGGACGGAACGCGAATATGCCAGCAGTGCGAGTCCGCAGTTTGCTTCTGCTTTCTGGTCGACGCCGCTTATGGTATCGCTTTAGTTGGCATCGTGCTTAGTTTGTGTGGGCGAAGCTCGTGCACAGAGAATGTCGGAGGAAGGAGCAACGATGGCACATTGTTGGCTGGTTTGCGCAGCGGAGAGTGGCATTGAATGGGAGCCCGGGACTGGCAACTTCTGACCAGCAAGAAACCAATGTACGAACGCGTTTCCACCATATCCGAGGCGGAAACTTCCGGCCGAAACGTCGGAAACGGAGCCCGGCTGCGCTTAGCGTCGCTCGTGCAATGCGGGTGTTTTTGGTGGAAGCATATGATGGTGCTGGGTACAAAGCTTCTCGTGTGTTGTTAGCACGCCTGACGCGGAAAGGAAGGCGGTACCCGCAAAACGCTGTCAATGGCCTTGCCCGGAAGACAGTACTGGCTTTACGGTATTCGAGGGGATCAAGCAAACAAAAGTTGAGGGGATATGGTATCTACTTTAATCGACCGTATTAGTGAGCGCTAAGACAAAAGTCAATATTGTGAACATACTGGTTAACTTCGCTTCGGTGGAGCCTCCACGATCACCTACAAAGGAAGAGCCGTAGTGTCAAGCGGTGAAGGCGACCTGAGACAAGTTTGCTCGGACAGACACCACTTTCAGCATAGCTCGGAAGAAAGTTTCAGTGTGTGTCAATTACATCGGTCTCACACGAAACGCAGCTTGTGGTGCCTCACTCCAGTCCAATAGCAAAGTGGCTGTAGATCTTCGTTGTTGATCGAGCCACTTCTAAATTCTTGTTACTCGTGAGACCTATGCACAAGTGTTAAAGCGAAGTACTTGTCGATGGGGGTGTTTATTTCCGTGCAACACGCTCGGTCCATAAACTAGATGTGCTCATGGTGGATAGTAAAAAAACACAAATAAGAAAGACTAATAAATCTTGGTGCACCAAACAGCCGAGAAAAACTGGAATGATGACGAGCAGTGTGTTGGACGAGTTACTTTTACACAAGCAAGTGATGTATGTGGCTGTTGAGTATCCACTTCAGATGGCAATTATGACTGCAACCCATATCATGAATGAAATTATCTTGAACAAGTAGTAATTTTATTCACACAGTGCTACACTGAACACGCACATGTGAGCCTTTAAACGATCATGAACTTATAAAAATAAATAAAATGCTCAATTTTTCAAAAATCCTTCAGAGGACTTCCTCATCCCAAAGGGGAGGGCTTATAAGGCACCAATGAGTCCATTTTGGACGTGCTTTCCTACGAAGACTCTGGCTCTTCTAGAAGGTTGGACACAACGCGATCAACACGTCTTTCTGTATGAGCTATGATTTTGGCCGAAGGAGAGCTCTTGCGAGACTTTACGCTGAACAAGCTGCCGCCAATTCCGTAAATGACCCGTACCGTCCATTCAATAATTTCTTATGGACCCATTGTCATGCCTCATCTACCTCCTTTACAGTCTGTCCACCGGCGCGCCTCATTTCCACAAGCCAATCGCTATCTTGTCCAGCCATCGGCTGGCTCGTTCGCGAGACGTCGAACCGCGGGCGTGGCTATAATGGCGCGCGTGCACACCTACACAAACAAGGGTCGGTCGCGCGCACGATGCGTTTTCTTTATGGCAGCCTAGTCTTCGATTCTCATTTGCCAAGAAGCCGTGGGCGGCGATGGGAAGACGCCCACTTCGTGCCGGCGCCGACATATACGACAACAAGCGAGTCGCCGTTAATTTCCATGAGTGAGCTCAAAACCAGCCGGCACGTGCCTACCATGCGACTCCTCGCCATCTCCAGTCCTCTCTCACCACCACCACTTGACTTTATTCCTTCTTTCGAGCATAACAATCCCGCGGAGAGGGAGCGTAGTCGTCAGGAGGGTGCCCTCCGCTCCTGCTACGGTCTTAATATGCTCCAGAGCCACATTCGCATGCTTCATTATTTTTTTTTCCCTTTGATTTTGACGCGTTCTTTTTTATACGCAGACACTCTTATTTCTCTTGAAGCTTGCAGGTCTAAATTTGGCCGCATCACTTATCCGGTGCGCTATCAGG
Organism: Rhipicephalus microplus; assembly: GCF_043290135.1. Classification (NCBI taxonomy): domain Eukaryota; kingdom Metazoa; phylum Arthropoda; class Arachnida; order Ixodida; family Ixodidae; genus Rhipicephalus; species Rhipicephalus microplus. Next base: position 228,466,342 of record NC_134701.1, read on the forward strand.
ACTATCGCTTTCTTCCTTGAACTTTTAATAGATTGGTAACAATGCTGTTAGTCCCGAGTGTAATAAAAAAATTAAATAAATAGATAAAAAATAAATAAAGAAAGGAAGGGAGGAGCAAGGAGGGAGAGAAGGAAGGAGGATACCAGGAGGGAGTGAGGAAAAGATGGAAGGAAGGAGGGAAAGAGAAGGGAAGGAGGAAAGGAAGGAAAAGTGTGCCAAATAAGAGGTGTTAGGCCGAAATAGGTGGCTGTCTTGGGTTTCAAACAAGGAACAAGGCGCCGAATTTGTGCGAGTAAGAAAGGTGCCAAATGAGCGCGAGCCAAGGAGAGGGTCGGACCACTTCAAATCAATCGCTCAAATTCCCTCTTTGTGTGTGTTTGTGTTTTTTTTAAAGGAATGAGAAAGCCCGGCTTCAGTGAGCTCGATATGTGAGAAAAGAACACGAGCCGTTTAAGAGAAGGAGAAACAAGGATATAAATTATAGCAACAGAAAAGGCAAAGAAAGAAAACCAATAGATATATCTATGGTGAGAGAGATATTGCTCGTGCAAGCTCGCCCCCGCGTGTAACAAGGCCTTTTTCATATCTCGCGCTGCTTAGCCCGTATACGCGCCTTCCTTCGCCCATTCCTGTGTTGCCTCTGTACGGTCGTCGTCTATTGGCCTCTCTCTCTGTGGAGGTCCGTGCTCGCCGTCTCACCATACTTGAGGGTGCGACGAGGCGCAATCATCTTAAGTAGCTTTTCTGAAATTGCGTAGAACCTCGGCTATGGTGCGTGCGCTTTACGTTTGCTGCGTCTCTTGTATTTTTGGCTTTTTTTTCTTCGTACGGGGTGGGGGGAACTACGAACAGTTGCGTGTACTAGCTGTCGCAATATCCTTTCCCCTCATCTCGACTCACTGCACCACGCCTGTTTTTTTGTTTTTTATATTTTATTCGGTATTGTTTCCGTCATTTTCCCACACACTATCCCCCTCGTTTTTTTTTCCTCTTCCGTGCGTTACGCTTATTACTGCCGGTAGTTTCTCATCATCGCGGCTTGTTGTCCTAATCTAGAGTACAAATGTCACCACGTTCGGTTGTTAAGTCGACCGACGGCAACGCAGAACAAAATTATCGTCGTTAACTGTTCGCGCTCTCTACATCCCCTTCTCCAGCCCTAAAAGACGTTTGTGCACACGCACAGACGGGCCCTACTCACTTTAACTGTACAGCGCCTGCTGCATAAGGAACGGTTCTTCACACTCGGTTAAATAGGCCATGAATAGCGACAGAGAGTCGTCTCGATGATGTCGCTGACGTCAGGTATCTGTTGCCGCTCCGTTACGGGAGAACGACTGGAGCAGACACCAAGTGGTCCCGCCTGTGTTTCCATCTTGGAAGGTTGCACAAAAGTTCGCGTCGTATTTGACACCCCTCGGCGATAACTGCAGACAGTAAACCGAAAATGAGGGGGGGGGGGGGGAGGCGCGTTTCGTACTCAGCGTCTCTTTCTCCCTCTATCCCTCTCTCGTTTTGGCTTTCTCTCTCTTCTTGGCCTTTTATTTGTCTTGTTTGTTTCATGCAAGCCTCCTTCCTAACGTCTTTAGCAGTGAGCCCCGTTATGAGAGCTTGGTCATAACGGCAGAAAAGCGTGGCCTGGTGTTATACGGCCACTGCCAACGGCGGGCAGCCGAGCGAGGCGTCAGAATCTGCTTTTTGTTTTACAGAGGGCTTTTGGCGCTGCCGCGGCAATCTGTGCGGCAGTGAAACTGAATGTTGTGAACTTGACGACCTGCCGTTAGAAGTGTCGTTGTCCACGATAAACGGCACCGCGAGGGACGCAAAAGTGCACCGCGACTAATGAATCGAATCCGTTACGCGCTGGCATTTTGAATGTAGGCTTATGTGCGTGGTCACCGTGTCTTATTTATTATCGCCGATTTTCACACGATATTTATTCCTGTCGTAAATTGCCTTTTCGAAAGTGACATTGTTTATTTGAGCTCGTTAAAAGGCGTGCAGCGAGATCTATGTTATTGCCCTTACTAGAATCATAATTTATTACCACTAGAAGAAGGACGAACACCTCTGCGTAGAAGTGTGTAATTAAGCTCGTATTAAATGATATCACCGCGTACTCCACCCATCTACAAATATCACGAAATCAGCTAACCGTACGCTCGTTCTTCACTGGCCTCTGGAGTTAGCTAATCCATAGTTTGATAACTCTGCCCAGATAAATGTCCTAACACTTCAAAGAATAAGAAAGAGAAAGACAGCACGCTGCGGCAAACAAAAGCATAGGAGAAACAAAAGCCTTCAACTGATGAACCATCTGAAACAAATTAGGGCAAGTATTGGTGACTTTTCGCAATAATCTAAAGGAAAATATCGCCAACATACGTTCACTCCCTCAATTAAAGTGTAGCTATTCTATGATTTCTCCTTCCGTAGATGGTCGTGCTGTTCGTGCTAACTTTTCATACCTTTCAAATTTATTGCAGTAGCATTATGTGGGAAAATAGAATGATTGCAAACTTCTTTCTTCCGAGCATGGGGGTTACCTACGATATATTTCACTGCAGAGCTTTTGTTGAAGCAAGGAAGAGCTAAGTCAAAGCATCTTCCCTATTCCTCAGACCCAGTGCACAGCCGCTAAAGAGTGGCGCGTTTTTAATACAATTACTAAAATTCATCCATGAAGCCCCGTCTGATATGCACGCATTAAAGGAACGGCAACGATAGCAAATGAAGTGCAGCTGTCTGGGCGACATCATCTTCAACGCCTCCTGGAAGCTGTTACATCATTAGCTTATCTCCGCTGCCACACCATCCGAAAGCGGTTAGAGTCGTTTATAAGCCTGGCAGCTCCTCCAGAAGCACCCGCTGCCTGAATATCCCGCTTGTCGTTTCTCTGCCTTCCTCCACTCGACGAATCAAGAGGCGGCACTCTTGAATTCATGAGCTTAACTGACGCGGCTGGATTCTCCCAGCGAAAGGGAGAAGTCCTTGGCTGATAAAGTCGACATGGACTTTCCCTTTCTCTCTGTCTCTCGCAGTTGCACAGAGACACATAATCAGTGTGAGAATAAAAGGAACTGTCCGGCTTATACGAGGGACTTTTCGTGCGGCATGCCAGCGCGAAGACAGGTGACGACGTGCGCCACTGACCGCCAGTCCTTATCGGCGAGATAGCGCGGAAACCGCCCGTCGGTCAGTCTCTTCCGGCTTCGAGAGAGTGATGATACAGAAACACCCTAAATATATCTAAAAAGAGAAAAAAAAAAGAAGACTAGAATGGGCGGAAACCTCCACGTCGCTCTTCTTGCGGCACAAGCAACCCCTCTATTGAGCCTCGGCAGTAGCATCATTACCAGCCCTCGCCTGTCATCGCGAGCGGGTGGTGTTGGCCCTGCCCAAAACTCGGGTCTTTACAGGAACCCAAAAACCTTCTTGCCGCTCGCGCGCCACCATAATGGTGCTACCCCGCGCTCACGCGGACACGCTATCTGCGGTTTATTCATGATTGCTCTTGGTCCGGCCGCGGCCGTCTTATCGTGCCAGCGGGCTCCACTCTTGGTCTTCATTTCCGGAGAATCGCCGCTCACCGGCTTCGGTGCCCTCATCGCCTTCCTCCTTCTTTTCTTCCTCTTTGCGTGCTTCAACGCAGCGTCCGAACCCCCCACTCTTCTCCTCCGCAGCGTAGCTTCGTCTCCTTTCCTCGTTGAAATTTAATGAACCTCCCGAACGGCGGCCTCTTCAACAGTCTCTCCTCTCTCCCCCCTTAGCGTGTTGCCGCAACCGCGATAAGGGACGTAGTCTAACGGCGAAACCGATACAAGCCGGGCGTACACTACAAAGAGTACCGGCTTCTAGCTTTACTACCATATCTGGTGCGCCTAAGCGGTGAATCGCAAGCGAAAGCACCTAACGCATGCTTTTAAGCCACTTTCAGCCTCATCCTACTCATCATCCCTGTCTTCTCTCGTTTTCCCTTTTTTTTTTTTTGCAGACATTTCTCACACACTTGCGGTAGCGAAAATGTCGTCAAGCGGTAGTGACGTACGTAGCCAGCCCTTCGTAGCACCGGGAATACACGGTCAGACGACTCACTCGCTTCATCATGTCTCCAAACAACACAAAAGAAGATGGAGAAGTGAGCGGCGCTGACTTTGTCGTCGGCGCTGCCACTCCGCGACAGCGGTGGCGTTAGTGGCGGTGCTACATTGGCTCCCTATCTCGTCCCCAGTGCTGTTCACACTCGGACGAGTGATAGATTGGTGCCTCATGAAAGAAGAGACCCAAAAAGTGCGCCGAGCGTGGCGAAAAATGTTTAGCGCCCCATGGTAGCTAACGTCGTTCGCACTAGCTCCACACTCCTATAACATCACGCCTTTCCCCTTCTCCACCCGACCGCAGCTTCTTTCCGGTATGTTGACACCGTGCCCGCCAACCTTTCTTTTGCGGTCGTTTGCGTTGCCGCCACTGACAGCCCTGTTTATTTTCTTGCATCGCACACGCCCACTTTTCCCAAATTCAAGTCATTTCTACTCAAAAATATAATAACCGTGAGGAGTACGAAACATTAGCATGAAAAATGAGAAGTATAGGTATAGCTATTTGAGCACGAAAGCAAAAGTTCCGAAACTATCTTTACCGCCCCCCTCCTCCCCCCCGGCCGTCTCGCAATAAATGTGTAGCTTATCTCAGAGTCCTTCAGAGAACATTGAGAACTTATAGTTTCACATTATGCGTGAAACCTCGAAGGTGATAAGCGTTCCCTATCAGATGATTAATGTGGTGCGCGTAAACATTGTTGAAGAAGCCTCAAGGTAATATGTATGCCAACACCGTCAGTAAATTTAACCACACGTACTGCTAATAGGGAAACGCAAATTCAAGTAATGAAATGTCTTCAGCTGTGTAGCCAAGGGTTAGTCGTGGCTGGAACAACTGCGGCCGTTTTTGAAAGAACAAGCACGATTTCTCACTTTTAATTGTTCGTAAGCAGCTGAAGTATATCAACAAAGTTATAGGGCGAGATAGTAAAAAACCTTTAAACCTTTTCCAGTGTAACTAATACAAAGCCGAGGAGTTACGCATGCGTAACTTGAGTGACTTCAGAACGCTTTTTCGCAACTGAGAGATAGGTTCAGAGTACTTTACTATCAACGACATTCAACATTCGATGAAAATGACACATTTTTCTGAAGGGTTCTTCAAAAACTGATCCGAAGAATTTCTTCAGGCCCTCAAAATGAGCGCTGAACCAACGAAGAACAAACGCATTACCATGTGAAGTCAGCGAGGTTATCTCGCTCGCCACGTAGTTTTGCGGCGCTGGATTAGCATGAGAGCTGTGAAAAGAAGCTCGTTAGCAATCCCTAGCTCTCACATATGCGAACTATCACATCGACATTGCACGTGAAGTCTGCTGTTAAGCCAAAAATGTGAAGGTATTGGTACAGGACGCAAAGAACCTGTCTTGCATTCCGTCGACATATTTTTAGAAGGTAACAAGGAAAGTCACTGAAACCGGGGTTTGAGGTAGATTCAATCGACATTTTTTTTTGAATACTTTTGATTATTTCGAACGTCTATTTTTTTGAGAACTTTTTTAAAAGTTTGTTGATACGGTAGATGCTATTAAGACGGCCGCATTGAAAATTCATGACATGTGGCATTTTCAACATTTTAGGATAAGAATTATAGTAATACATGAATTCCTTGTGAAGCTGAAAGCTATGGCTTGCTACACATTCAGCCATTCCGCCTTTCGACACGGTACCGCAGAAAGCGGCTGGCAATTAACGTTATTCGGTTTCTTGCCTAATGCATCAAATTGAACATCAAGGATGGTTCGACGAATGTTTTTTTATATAACCGACATGAATATTTCATACCAAGTATCATGAAACCACGGTATGAAATATTTGCCTGTTCCACATGGTGAATGCTTTGCTGGATTCTGAGCTTACAAATAAATTTTAAATCAAATACAAAGATCAATGGCTTCAGAAACAAAATTTTTGTTCGCTACGAGGATGAGCAATATAGTGGTTCATCGGGCTGTCTATTTATTTATTTATTTTTATTTTCTATTTACTTACTTATTCATTTATTCATTCAAATATTCTTCCAATAGCAAAGCGATCATTGCAATGTAGCTTACACAATATGCACAGAAACAATGTCCGACAACTTAAATACATTTGGATGAGCAAATAGCTGAAATGAAAGTACAAGAAAGCGCTAGCTGTCGACCTCGGCGGTACAGTGGTTACGGTGCTTGGTGGCTGACCCGAACGAAGGTCATAGGTTCGACCCCGGCCGCGGCTGTCGCATTTCAATGAAGGTGCAATGCCATAACACCGAGTGCTTAGATTTAGGTGCACATTAAAGAACATCGGATGGCCGAAATTTCCAGAGCCGTCAGCTGCCACATCAATCATGATCATGTCGTAGTTTCGGCACGTAAAACACCATATATCATTATTGTCCCCAGTATTATTATTAATCTAAATAGAATCGTTCCTAATGTTTGCAGGACCCAAGAAGATGAAGACGACTAGCTCGTCTCGACGGGGTGCCGCTGGGGGCGGAGGAGGCGGAGGGGGAGGAGCGGGGGGCAACGGCGGCGCCCCCAATCACCTGGGACCAGGCGGCGGTCCCGGGCCCCACCCAGCCATGTCCGGTTCCATGCCGGGTCCCGAGTGCGCGGGCTGTCAAAAGCCCATTCGCGAGCGGTTCCTGCTCAAGGCGCTGGACCAGCTGTGGCACGAGGACTGCCTCAAGTGTGCCTGCTGCGATTGTCGCCTCGGAGAGGTAGGCTCCACCCTCTTCACCAAGGCCAACCTCATTCTCTGCAAGAGGGACTACCTCAGGTGAGCTCTATAACAATATTTTAAGGGCAGCACGAATCTTATAGACAGGGGTAAGGACCATTGATAGTTTTGCATTAAAAATATACGTTCTTCTCCACACGTGACCAGCTCTGTGGCCTCTATTGGTTCAAGAAAACCTGCAGTCCGAAGAAGACGAACAAACGTGAATAGTGGAACCTACCTTACGTAACTGGGGCGCCTGCAAAAGCGTATATTAAACATGCATCTAATCTACTCATTCAGGACATGTGAAGGCTTGGGCACAATGTTCACGGGACCCGTAAGCACATCCATCGCACATCACTTAGGGAGAAGATTCACTGCCATCCTACACTAATTCATTTCAACCGCTGACATTTATAATAAAACGTACGTCGATGCCATCGATAGTAAAACACAGCGTTGATGCGAAGCAAGTTGGGTTCTTTAAGTGTTTCCACCACGTCGGTAATTTTGCGGTTCGTACATATATTCTGTTTACGTCATTTTCCCGTGTGTATATTTTCCCTTCAGGAAATACTCTACATTACGATGAATTTCTATTTTCTTCATGTGTAGGCCCAACAGATTGAGAAAATTGTGTCTTGTACAAATGCTCGAACTCAACCACAAAATGATGTGAAGGGGTCGCGAAATCTGTGTACCATTACCACCACACGAATACGTTGCTGGGGAGGAAAAAGATGGGATCCAAATAGTTCTCAGTGCACCTATCGATACAGAACGCACACAGACTAACCATGAAAGACCAATGCGTACGCATCATTTTCCCCTCCCGCTCGCATTATCTCCGCAGAGCACCGGACGCGATTGTAGAAACGGTACACCGGGAAATTAAGAGGCCAATACTGCCCAAGGCAGCCGCCCCTGACGGCACAATGGATTCCATGGGCAATCGAGCCCCTATCCTTTCCCAGCCGCGCGTCACTCGCTGCAGTACGCATACGGATCGAACAGTGCAACCCGTTCGCGGAGTCGGTCACGACCGCCCGTTCCTATATACACAGTGATACAGTTGGGGTCGGGATAGGATAGCGATCTGGATGGGGGCCCCGTTAGCTCGCGTTAAATGGGCTATGATGGTCGCGGGGACCCCCGCGCCTTTCTTACGGTCTCCCAGAAGCTGACCTTCTCTCCCGTTGATGTCTTAGTGAGCGCACTGCTAGGGTGAAGGTCTCGTCGAAGGAGGGAGGGAGAAAGAAATCGCCCGCGTGCGCGCGTGAGCGCGTGCGTTATCTCTTCGGTCACGCAGCCCCGGTCAGGGATAGACCCCGCGAATTAACTCGTAAGCGGGACCGCACCGACCGACTCGGGAGAGTCCAACCCCCTCCGAGTATGTGGCAGCACACCGATGGCTTCTTCCAACGTCCTAGAAAGACGCCGTCAAGGGTTACCCCCTTCCGCCCGGCGCTGAAGGCGTCGAAGATACACGGGAGCGCGAGAGGAGAGGAGAGCAAGTCGGAGTAGATGGGGTGGTTGAGACCGTGGCTTACGTCGTCGCTGCGACGCGTCCGTTCGAGTCACTGGGCCGCGGGATTGAGTTTCTCCAGTGTCTCGGTGCGTGATGCCGTTTAGTCCCCGGGTCGTAGTCCCCGCTGCATAGCTCAAGGCTGCGCTGTGGCGTTCGTCATTAGCCGGCCTCCACGCAAGACGCGAGCTTCTCCGAATGACCCCCACCTCCCCCAACACTGCAGCTCCGCGTAAGCTCTGCGCGCTATTTAAACGGGCAACCGACATTGGCCCGCTCCTCTCTGTCGAGTTTGTGGAGGTGCCCTATTTACCGATTTCCTAACGGGCATTAAGTGGGGTGGCTCCCACATTCTTCCTTCTCGACTTGGTACCGAGAACGCGTCTGCCTGCCTTGTTCCGCTGGTGGGAATGCATTTGGTGGGCGTTAATGACTTCCGAGAAATGCCCTATATAAGTGAGGCAATCTTAATTGTGTTGGAGTGTAAACACACAAATCTACTTGAGGCGCCGACTGTCTTGAGAAAACTTTGAAATGGAAAGAAAAAAAGATAGGTGAGAGGGACAGCTAAGTTCTGAAACAGAACAAAGCCATTCTCTCGAAAACGTGATGACACGCTCATTTCAGTGCAAGTATAGAAAAGCAGAAAATACACAAAAAAAGATATGCCGTTAAGTCAAAGATACGGTGAAATGACGTCGTTAGATATACTGGTGTGCTTGAAGTTGTGCAACACCATAAGTCGAGTTCTTACGGTCTTGCAGCTAAAACAAAAGTGTAAAATGACGCCAATTCCTAATAGGGCTGCCTGGCGAGCTTCTCTTGCAATTTTTCCCCCTGAGACTTTTACGTTATTCGACGCAGCAATTCACTTGGTGAAAGTGCGTGGATTTTGCAACTCATTGTCTCCGAGGAACATAATCAACATACGTAGAACCCCTGGCTTCTTATATTGTACATTGCTATATATCTAAAAACAACTCGTGTTGTTTCGTTCTAAGTAATGAGCTAAGTTCTAATTTGTTGAACGTTAGTCACTTGAGTTTTGTCGTAGACGTGCTATTTCAGTTGGAAACTAAGAGGATATTCGATTGAGAAATGTCATTACGAGTTCGGGCATCTCGGGCCGCAGAATGCGCTCTCCATACATACGTGCGCGTTAAGAAATGAGAAAGTGCGAATTTGGGAAAACAGACAAACACACACACGAAAATCGCCGTGAGAGGCAGCAGGGGGATATCAGATACGAAAGAGTGGTTGGAAACGACCGAAGCCAAACGGCGCGCATAGAGCAGAGTTCTCGGTGCTTGACGGCGTAACACGCTCCACTAGCGCACACCAGCAAGCCACCACCGGCAGCGAATCACCCCTTGCAACGCGTGTGTGTCTCCGCCGTTGCTTTCTCTTCTTGCGAATATATAGCCATCGCTACCGAGTCGTACTACTCGTGCGCATCGGGAAAAAGAAGAAGACAGCACCGGTCAGAAGTCGTTAGAAGCCATTAATGGACCATTGGAGACGTCTCCCGGAGCTCCTCCTAAACCGGCCATAAAGATAACAAGAAACAGACACGGCCGCTTTTCTAGAACAGAGAAGGGTGGCGGGCAGTCAGTCGGCTTGGAAGCCGCCGTTTCCGCTGATGCGGCCGCCGTACGCGTCGGCAAACCGCCGCGTGTGCAGCGCGCTCACGCGGCATCGAGCCTTAATGCTTCTTTGTGGGCCGCTCTTCTGCCGTGGTCTGGCCAGCCGTCTTGCGCCAGGAATGCACCGTGATCAGCAAGGGAAATCGTTTCGGCCATTACCCACGCGTGCTCTGGATAGCCGCAGCTGCCGTGGATTGAACGAAACGGCCGCGACTGCTTCTTCCTTCTTTTATTCTTGGGACCCACGTCTCTCTCTCTTTCTCTCCATCCGTTCTCGTTCTCTCCACCACCGCACGCGGCGGCAATACCGTCGTAGCCCTCACCCGCCTGCTACCCGTCAGGACGGCGGTTCATTCGTTTAACTCTTCTGGTCTATTTTTATTCGCGGCCAGCGATACGCTTTCTTTTTTCCATTACGTCTTCTTTTTGCCCTTCTGCTTCGGGAATCACACCCGCGCGCTACTGCGTGCGAGGTTCGGGGAGACCGACTCATGGGCGCACGCGCGCGTTTGGACGTTAAGACTTACGCAGTTCGGCGTTAGCTCGAACGCTCGCGGCAGTGGTCTCCGGCCATTAGGGGCCCTATACGAATCTGCGCCATTACGACCTTTCTCTCCTCGCCCGTTGCACGCTGCCCCATCTACTTGCGACGGCCACGGCTGCTAAGCAAAGCAGGAGGCAGCATCACCCGCGAGCGAAGTGGCTCGAAACGAGAAGACGAACTTTACGCCGGAAACATTTCGGGCTCGAGTACATGACTGTATAGCGGCGCGCGCGCGCTGGGTAGAAACTTCCGGCCCACTTGGTTTAACGGCGCGAAATTGGTCGTCTCGAGCGGTACTGGGGCGACTACCGGTTACAGTGGCACGAAAACGTATACGCGAAAGAAGTGCACGAAAACGGCCCCGCTACGGCCGTGCGGGTGTTATGGAGCAAAGTCGTTACACCAAATCACCCCTGGAAGCGTGATTCGGCACTTCTTGCCTCTGCGTTGGCTGTAGAATAAAAGAGCGAACGGCGATCGCAACGAGCTTTTAGAGCAGCGTGTGTTCTTAATTGGGGAGTCTGGTCTACGGCATCGATGGCGCGCGAAACAAACTCGCTTGATGTGCGGGGCGATCTTCGTTCTTATTTTATAATAATAGAGTGCGACCGTAGCTGGAGAAAGTGCAGCGCAACTTAAAATGGTGCTGTCTAGTCTGCACGTGCAACTCCTGAAGCCTAGGCTAGATAAACTTGAGTGAAAAGCTTGTAGAGCTCTAGCGCATTTATCGTTGAAACATCGATAAATATTAGTCTCACATTCATATAGCGCAAGCGTTGAGGACTTTGTAACCCATGTCGATCTGGACAGATCCAAAAGTTTAACGTCTGATCAAAGCCTACAGTGAAAAGTGCATACTATAACAAGTAAGTTGGCAAGACGTACAAAACTATTTTTGCTAATACTACGCGACGCACCCTTGATGCAGTGATTTTCATCTGAGCTTTGTAACGAGTGCTGCAGCCATTTGCCAGGTAGCTGAATATTTTATATTCGTTTGTCCGAAAGGGAGAGAAAGATTACGGTGCACCAACTATTTTTAATTATTTCATAGGTGCGGTCATCTTCATATTTCACCCAAATGATTTCTCAGATTTAGACCGAATGGCGTGAAATTAGCACGATAATCAAACTTCGAATGCATGATTTCGTATTGACTCTCGCATTCCCTGTTTAAGAAGTGTCCTAGTTAAGGCTTGTCGCATCTAAACAAATAACGAGGGAAAACTGGCTGAATATAGATAGGAACCTACTTGGTATTTGGTCATCCGTCAGCTTTCGCTAACAATGTTGTGCTTGTGCATCAGGACTGAACTTGCTGAATATAGAATCCTACATGATATTTGGTCATACGTGAGCTAACAATGCTGTGCCTGTGCAGCAGTGACTGAACTAGTAAAGAAAAGTAAGTGGAAAAGTAAAACACACAAGGCCTTCACTAACGTTAGTTGGGACACCGTTTACATTGAAAGCGTAAACGTCAACTTTCTGAAATAACAATACTCAGGATGCATCTGCAATCATTATTTGAAAAAAAAAATGTTGGGAAATAATTGCGACTACAAAAACTCAATCTTGTATCGTTATATGTTGCAATGAAAATTATGTCGCAAAATATGTTGAAAAAAATACGTTACAAAAAATGAAATATATGTTGCAATTCTGAGCCTATCGGAAGCTCGCCAGAGTAGCAGTTCCCTTCCAGGCACATGTTCCTGCCCAAATAGAAGCTCCCTCCTTCATCACCCGATAAGAAAGAAAACAGAACAGCTTATGAGGCATGGAGAATGAACGACCCCGTGGGGTCAAAGCCGCCGGGCAAGGCACAACTGGTTGTGGTAAGGCCGGGTTCAGTCGAATCCGAAACGCTAGCGATGCCACGCACTGGGGTGCCAGTGCCACGAAGGTAACCCGGTGGCATTACGGGCGTGTCGTCTTAATCGAGAATCGATGCCAGCAGCAGCAACTGCCGAACGATGCGAATCAATGTTTGTGGTTCTAGCTGGTGTAACGGTCGGCCTGTTCTTCCGCTGCTCTTACAGCACCGATGTTCCAACTGCGTCGGGTATCCACATGTGGCGCTTACCGAGCACGTCAAAGATGACTCCCTTCGATGAACACAATTGGCCCTCGCCATTGATTCTGCATCATCTTCCTCGGCGTCGTACGTGCAGCTGCCGGCGGGTGGTGATGAGCAGGCCTTCTCGCACAGAGTAAGACCTTTTGGAGGACCGTGCCTTGAATATACAAAGTAAATAAGCTATAGTATCTCATTACAAATGACATCTGCTAATTAGTATAACGGAAGTAACATCACTAGAGGTTTGCTAACACTGACAAATGCTTTTCAGGAACAAAACGCCCTATGAATTTTGCACAGTTGGACTAAAACTTAAACGCAATGGAATTTATTATTCAAAGAAAACGCCCGTTAACTGCTAGTCACATGGTGATAAAAAATCAAGGCAATTAGCAGGCTTGCAGTCTTACAACACGTGTTAGTTCCTTTTTTTTTTGGTCCCATCACTGCAGCTGCAAATATAAGCAGACTATTCCAACCAGATAAAGTACAATGCTTTACAACCTATATGCCTCAGTTAAGTTTCACCCGTTCTAACTATTTATCCCTATAATGGCTAGCAACCCCCTATGGCAACCGAAACTCCGAGAGTGCCTGGGAGAACCTTATGCTCGGCCAGCGCCCAAGATTCGCACCGCGATGTCCACTCATCCTATGCCAACGCTTAGGATGAGTGGACATCCACTCATCCTAATTTATTTGATTGATTCCTTACGAAGTATAGAGTAGATTGAGTACAGTAGAACTGCGAACAGTGGCAAATACTTACGTTAGCTGGTTGACCAAGAACCGGGTAGTCCTAAAAGAAACGTATATAGCTTATTTGTCGTCTATTTGCAAAGGCAAACTTGATTGACTTCTCTATTTCCTTATTTCTCATCTCTCTCAGTAAGGTAGAGATAACGTTCCTCTTGCCGCAGTCTTCGTGGCTGATTTGCCGCGTCGGCAAAGCGCTAATACTGCACGACAAAAATAACAAGTGTTTTACAGTATATGCAGCTAGATGAAACCCATATTTGTCCATCCTACGTACACAAAAACTCTTAGCGTGTATGTGAGTCGTTTTCGCGCAAAGAACGTATGTGTTACCTAAAGTGGGGCGAAACCCACTACTCCCCCTTGGTCAACAAAAGATAAAGGGAACGCACGCGCGGCTAACAACATTGAAAAATCCGGGACCAACTTGTCCAATAATCAAGGACGACTTTTAATAAACCGTCAGGATTGGGCAAGTGATATGAACACTTGGTCGCACACTTCAGTTTCACTTCTTATCCGAGTGGAAGGAGTGCTTGAGCACTGATGTTTTAGGGGTGAAGCCCCTGAAGCCATGGATTTGTCCATGCATGTCTGTGACCGATTCGTAACCACCCTTAGTTGTATGACTCACTCAGCAGGTGGCGCTTGTGTGGGTGACAGACAGATGGACGAACGGAAGGACAGCCAAACAGACCGACAGACATATGGACGGACGCATGGATGGATGCACGGATGGATAGACGGACGGACGCGTGGACAGGCGCATAGACGGATGCATGGATAAAGACACGGACGGATGCACAGACGCACGGACGCATGGACCGACGCACGAATGGACGCACAGACAAATGGATGGACGGAAGCACGGATGGACGGACAGACGAACAGAAGCACGGACGCTTCGCCCCACTCATCATTATTCACTCCGTGGGTATGCTGTGATTTTTTTTTGCTTCCTTGGAGGTTCTTAGAACAAAAAATGCGGCTGATCCCATGTACCTTGGGAATCGATGTTATGCGAATGTCACACATGTCCCGTTAATTAGGGAGGCGATCGCCGGGCTAATACCAAGGGCTGAAGTATTGGCCCCCCGAGCCGCACCACGAAAGCGTGGACAATTTAGAAGTGGTCCTTTTTGGCGCGCCAGCAGACGCCGGCTGTGGCCCAAAGAACAAGTCAGAGCCGAGAGTTGATAAACAAAACAAATATTATATTCTCAAAAATGGCAGATCGAAAACAACACACAAGAATGCACACTCCACAATAGTTACATACAATACGTCACCAATCAAACATCGTACTACACAGTACAATCAGCCACACTCGAAACAACGGACACAGACAACGATACGCACTACAATGCAGTCGCATGCATTGAACAACCAAGACACTTAAAGACTAAAGAGATATAAAACCTATTCAGTCCAAAGTCCTTGGAACAAAAGTCTGAATGATACTCTTCCGAGAATCACTCACTCAAAGTCCAGCGTTGTTGTCGTTCCGCGCCCTCGAAGTTTCTCTTCCAGGAAACCTCGCCGGAGTTTCTCTTCCAGGAAACCTCCCGTCTTCAATAGGCCACTCTCCAAGCTTCAAACTTCTTCGCCGGAACACGTCGGCTCCACACACGCAGCTGTCGCCAGGCGTCTTCGCTCGATAGCGGTAAACACACACTCTTGCCTGTAGCTCGAATCGTCACCCCTCAGGTGGAAATCCTCTTCATCTCCTGCTTCGTCCCTACGGACTAAACCTTCGCCGACTACCGGCGGTATACCTTCCGCGCTCTTGCGCTAACTTCCGTCTCCTCCTGATCTCTCATCTCGGCTGCTCGGTTAAATACCTTGCGCGCGACATTCCAGACGGTTCTCGTCATTTCGTCGGCGCGATACACAGCGAAGGCTGGGAAGAGGGCAAGACGGTTGGCACGCCCTCCGCGGCCGATGACTCAACTCGGTATGACCACGCCCCTTTCGTTCTGGAACTTTCGCGGGCTATCTCGGCCGCCGATGTGGGGCGAGGAGGTTCGTCGGTGAAGCCACGCTTCCGAGGGGAGAGCGCGCGCCCCGGGGAGCCTTTAGATGTTGTTTTCTTTTTTTCTTTCTTTTGACCTCGCGGCGTTTCTCCCGCCCGTTATCGCAAGAATTTGGCGGCGCGCCCATTTTTAGCGCTCGTTCTGTGACACTGCCCCCCAATTTAAGAATATTATCTCATAATATTCAAAACCACACAAACGAGCGCGAAAAGTCACCACACACTCTCACAGACTGTAACACAATCCATCGCTCATGACACTTCACATTCACGATATATCACTCAATACGATTGGACATTACATTCGATCTCACACACATGAAATATAACCTCAGGTACATGACTACAACACTTCATCACACATTCCAAACAATACAAACGTACAAAGTTCTGTCTTTACAACAATTATACAACACTATACATCACATCATCGCACAGAACACTTTGACTCACTCGACATACACTTGAGACACAGGATAACAAGAACATTAACACAACATATGTCACTCAGCCCTGCCAGACACATTCCGATTCCACCTCCGCACCTATCCTGTGTATTTCGAGCTGCGCTTGCGTCCTTTCTTGCGGTGCTCGCTCGATCTCTTCTTGTTTTTCCTTGTTCTTTTTCGGCGAGCCTTTTCCAACGGCGGTATCTGCGGCAGCGTCTCAGCCATCGTTGTCACTTCCGACCTTGCTAACGGGTCATGACGTTCGACGGGTCCTGTCTGTTTATTTACCAGCTTGTTCATATCTCTACATTTGGCCCGGCTGGCCCACTCCGTCTCCTTTGCACTGTCGGTCGGTTGAGGTCGTGCCGACGTAAGTCCAGTAGCCCGGCCCGTGAACTCGTTCAACACGATCATCTTATCATTCATAGTCCCTTGCACCGCGGCTTCACCTTGGGCTCGAGTGGGATCCGGCACGGGTTGCTCCTCCACTGTATCTCGCGGTCGTTGGGTTGGCGAGGGCTCTATCTTAAGGTCTTCTCCCAAACATTCCGGATCATTCGGTCCTCGCGCCCCGTCGATGTTTCCGATGACAAGGTCGTAAAGGGGGGTCGTCATACATAAAGCCGTAACCTTCCCGCTGAAGTATGGGGTTTCAACCTCAATCTCTGCTTCGGGAAGCATCCGAACTGTACGGTCAATTAAGCAAACCGGTTTCGTTTTGCCGGTTAACTCGCTTTCCCCTACCAAGTTTCTCCGCACGATAACAGTGGAGCTGCCGGTATCTCTTAACACCGTAATCTTTTTGCCCGCAACTTTTCCAGGCAGCGTTGGCATTCCTTTCGTAACACCGGTTGGCTGTTTTGACATTAAAGCACCCACAATAGGAATTTTCTCCCCATTCTTCAACTCTACGAATCCATCGGTGACGGCATTATTATCAGATTTCGGTGCCGCTTGCACACAAGATACCTGGTGAGTTTGACTCACTCCGTTCCGACAAGCGTCTGCTTTGTGCCCAGTCTGACCACACTTGAAACATTTTACTGCCGTAGGGCTCGTAAAGATCGTTCGACAGTTTTTCGCGCGAT
This sequence comes from Rhipicephalus microplus, assembly GCF_043290135.1. NCBI lineage: Eukaryota > Metazoa > Arthropoda > Arachnida > Ixodida > Ixodidae > Rhipicephalus > Rhipicephalus microplus. Next base: position 228,483,268 of record NC_134701.1, read on the forward strand.
GACCCACTCGGTTGCACAGAAAACATCGCGGAATGCTCTCTGGTGCACGCTTCTTTTCTTCGGGAGCCAATTTCTTCGAATCATCGGGACAATCCTTCTTGACCTTGGCCAAATTAGTTCCACCTTGCGCTTCCAAGAATTGATCAGCCAATTCAAGCATTCCTTCAAGTGACTCAGCCTTCCTCTCTTTCAAGTACAGCGACAGGCTTGGGTGGCAACTAGTCAGAAATTGTTCTCTAATTAGGAGCTCTCTAAGTTCATCGTACTCCTGCGCTGTCCCGGAAAGTTCAATCTATCTGTCGAAATAATGGCAAAGTCGGGCGGCATACTGCGTAGCCGTCTCACCATCAGCTGGCTTTCCTGTCCGAAATCTGTCCCGGAATCCTTCTACGGTAAATCTAAATCGCTTCAGCAAAGCAGCTTTCACCTTTGCATAGTTGGCTGCATCGGTCGGCGTCAGCCTACCGTACACACTGAGCGCTTCACCACTCAAGCAAGTACTCAAAGCAGTTGCCCATTGATGTTCTGGCCAATTCTGGCTCTTCGCAATCGTCTCGAATCGGTGAAGGTACGCGTCAAGGTCGTCCTTCCTTTCATCAAACGCCACGAGCAGCTTGCTTGGGTTCAAGCGGAAGCCATGATCTTCCCGTTCGCTGCTTTCAACTCTAGGTTGGACGGGAGTTTCACTTCGCTGTTGCAACCGGAGCCGCTCGAGTTCCATCTCGTGCTGCCGCTGCCGTTCCCTTTCAGCCATCTCCGCTTCTCTTTCTTCTCTCGCCCTTTCGGCTGCCAATTTTTCTCTCTCCAACTCCAACTTCAATTGCTGCTCTTTTTCTTCTTTCAGCTGTCGCTCCTTTGCCTCTCTTTCTTCTCTCGCCCTCTCGGCGGCCAGCTTTTCTCTCTCCAGCTCCAACTTCAACTGCTGCTCTCTTTCTTCTTTCAGCTGTCGCTCCTTTGCCTCTCTTTCTTCTCTCGCCATTTCAGCGGCCAGCCTTTCTCTCTCTAACTCAGCTGCTTTTTCTTCCTTGGCCCTCTCAGCTGCCAACCTCTCTCGTTCCAACTCGGCTGCTTTTTCTTCCTTGGCTCTCTCAGCTGCCAACCTATCTCTCTCCACCGCCTCTTTCTCCTTCTGGCTTACCCACTTCCGTAGTTCGGCACCAGAAAGACCCATCTTCTCACCAAGAGCTACTAACTTTTCGAGATCCATGGGGTCTCGCAAATAAAGTCTTGCCGCGTGTAAAAAGTATCTGCCTAAATCAGTTTATCGAAACACTCCACTGCACTCGTTAACGAGAACACTGCACAACACACAAAATCGTTCCGATAGCAGTATCAACAACTCGAGGCTCTTTCTCACTACTTTGGACACACTGTGCACCAGAAGGTCCTGTGTCGCGGACGCCAGATTAATTGTCACACATGTCCCGTTAATTAGGGAGGCGATCGCCGGGCTAATTCCAAGGGCTGAAGTATTGGCCCCCCGAACCGCACCACGAAAGCGTGGACAATTTAGAAGTGGTCCTTTTTGGCGCGCCAGCAGACGCCGGCTGTGGCCCAAAGAACAAGTCAGAGCCGAGAGTTGATAAACAAAACAAATATTATATTCTCAAAAATGGCAGATCGAAAACAACACACAAGAATGCACACTCCACAATAGTTACATACAATACGTCACCAATCAAACATCGTACTACACAGTACAATCAGCCACACTCGAAACAACGGACACAGACAACGATACGCACTACAATGCAGTCGCATGCATTGAACAACCAAGACACTTAAAGACTAAAGAGATATAAAACTTATTCAGTCCAAAGTCCTTGGAACAAAAGTCTGAATGATACTCTTCCGAGAATCACTCACTCAAAGTCCAGCGTTGTTGTCGTTCCGCGCCCTCGAAGTTTCTCTTCCAGGAAACCTCGCCGGAGTTTCTCTTCCAGGAAACCTCCCGTCTTCAATAGGCCACTCTCCAAGCTTCAAACTTCTTCGCCGGAACACGGCGGCTCCACACACGCAGCTGTCGCCACGCGTCTTCGCTCGATAGCGGTAAACACACACTCTTGCCTGTAGCTCGAATCGTCACCCCTCAGGTGGAAATCCTCTTCATCTCCTGCTTCGTCCCTACGGACTAAACCTTCGCCGACTACCGGCGGTATACCTTCCGCGCTCTTGCGCTAACTTCCATCTCCTCCTGATCTCTCATCTCGGCTGCTCGGTTAAATACCTTGCGCGCGACATTCCAGACGGTTCTCGTCATTTCGTCGGCGCGATACACAGCGAAGGCTGGGAAGAGGGCAAGACGGTTGGCACGCCCTCCGCGGCCGATGACTCAACTCGGTATGACCACGCCCCTTTCGTTCTGGAACTTTCGCGGGCTATCTCGGCCGCCGATGTGGGGCGAGGAGGTTCGTCGGTGAAGCCACGCTTCCGAGGGGAGAGCGCGCGCCCCGGGGAGCCTTTAGATGTTGTTTTCTTTTTTTCTTTCTTTTGACCTCGCGGCGTTTCTCCCGCCCGTTATCGCAAGAATTTGGCGGCGCGCCCATTTTTAGCGCTCGTTCTGTGACAGCGAAACATGCAGAGAGAAGGTGACTCCAGCACAATACGTGATCACGCACGCCACCAATCCGTCGGTCCGTCCGTCCATCAATCTTTCTATCCGTCCATCCGTGTGTCCTATATACCATCCGTTCAACCGTGCATACGTCCCCCTGTCCGTGCGTCCATGCGTCCGTTCTTCCATCTGTCCGTTCTTTATGACAGTCGGCGACTTCAACGTAGATGTTATGGGTCTTAGAACCTATAGCTTAGCCCACTCGTCATCATTCACTTCATGGAAATTTATTTATTTTTCTTAGCGCTCCAACTTCTGTTCACCAACTTCTGTTCGCGGCGTTCCTTGGTTGATATAAACTGTCAACCACTGTTAGTGCATTGCGCTTAACTACCGCTGGTCTTAGCCCGACGTGACGGTTGCATCGTTGGAGTACGTATGTGATGTTTATGAAACTGGATAGCCATCACTTCATCCCCAATTGACGCTTTACGAACATTACGGTCTATTTGAAAAGAAGTTGCGATACCTGGCGGTGGCTCTGTGGTAGAATACTTGGTTGCTATGCAGAATGTTCGGGTTTGAATCCTGCTCGGACCTTGACACTTTTTCTTTACATTCGTCGGGTCGTTGCAGCCGATATAAGCTTTTCCTTAACGCTTTACGTGTTAAAATTACTCATGTCCGTTCTCACCGTTCCTGGGTAAATATGAAAGCACCAATAACCTGTGGCACATATCCCCATACCAGTGGCACGTACCCACTCACGGGTATGTGCCGCTGTCTGGTGAAAATGTTTGATGACGTACGCAACCCGATTGTGACATTATTTATGTCATGACCAGTGAGTCCTATTTGTCGAACCACTTTACCCTCTCATACTAATTTTGATCGTGAGAGCGCCCAGACGTAGGCGGCTAGATAGATAGACGCGATAAGTGCTTGTAATGCGCAAAGATATCTTCGCAATAAATATAAGCGGAAATCTGTTAACCGCACCATATCTGCGTAGGCAATGACTGACACATGAGAATTGGCCAACAGGTGGACTACAATAAAGGACTCTAAAAGAGAAGACAAAAAAAATGGCAGATCCAACGCACAGTGGGAATCGATGATATGCGAAGCATGAATGAGAAATGTTGATATGCCACTTTAAAATCAGCACAACGTTATGAGGTGGAGGTAAATGATGCCGTACATGACTTCCGTGTCATGATTATTATTAATGGATGTGTCGTTTACCTTCGCCATCTATTCACGTCACGTGATCCCAAATTCAGTATATGTGGAGCTAGCGAAACGACCGCGAGCACGCTATGAGCGTGGTACGTTGTCATGCTCTTACATAATACACGTGTCAGGATTATCACGTTTGCCCCGCCACAGTGGTCCAGTGGCTAAGGTACGCGGCTGCTGACCCGCAGGTCGTGGGATCAAATCCCAGCTGCGGCGGCTGCGTTCCCGATGGAGGCGGGAATGTTGTAGGCCCGTGTGCTCAGATTTGGGTGCACGTTAAAGAACCCCAGGTGATCGAAATTTCCGGAGCCCTCCACTACGGCGTCTCTCATAATCATATGGTGGTTTTGGGACGTTAAAGCCCACACGTCAATCAATTCGAATTGTCACGTTTGCACCAGTCATATATTTAATCATCCATGGCCGTAACGTAACATCAAATTTGGTATATGCGGAGCTAGCAAAACGGCCATGAGCGCATCAGGAAGAGTCCAATATACTCCAGTGTAGCGTTGACGTGCGCGCACGCTGGGCACAGCGACGCTACGTTAGCAAAACGCGGGCACTCTAAAGTCTGACGCCAGGCGCGACCAGCGTTCGTCGGCGCGGCCCCACGGCAAGCGGCGCTTTCGCACCGATGCCATAGAGTAACATTACTCTATGCCGATGCGTTACCCAGACAACACAGCGTCTCCCTCTTTTCGTGATGGAGGGACGCCGGACGCGCTGAAAAGCGCATGCGTCAAAGCAATGCAGCGTGGGGCGCGCCTGCGAGTATATGGCATGACCGGCGCCTGGCGTGGCAACGCCGGCGTGACGCGACGAAACGAACGCCGGCGAACACGCGCACCGAGTCATGTCGAAATGTATTGGCGCCTTGGCTGTGGCATGTAGTCATGTTCTCACATGTCACGCATCTCATGATTATTTCGTTTGTACCAGTCACATACCTTCGTCATCCATTGGCGTCACGTAATACCAAATTTGGCATATGTGAAGGTAGCAAAACGGCCGCGAGCACATCATGAGTGTGACATGTAGTCATGTTGTTACATGACACGCAAGTCGTGATTATGATGTTTGGATGTGTCATTTACCTATGTCGTCCGTTCGAGTCGCGTAATACCGAGTTTGGTACATATGAAGCTAGCGAAACGGTTGCGAGTGCGTCATTAGCGTAGCATGTCGTCATATTGTTACATGACACGCATCTCATGTTTATCATGTTTGCAACAGTATTATACCTTCGTCATCCATTCACGTGCCATAATACCTAATTTGGTATATGTGACGCTAGCGAAAGGGCCGCGAGCGCATCATGAGCGTGGCATGTAGTCATGTTATTACATGACAGGCATGTCATGATTTTCATGTTAGGGTCTGTCGCTTGTGTTCGGTATGCAATCATGTCATAACATACCAATCTTGCAACATGCCATATGAACGAAACCACCGCAAGAGCTGCAGTACTATCAAATGTAAATCATGACATTCATGACATACATATCATAATTTTCATCTTATGAGTAGTCAAATATGTTCTTCATACAGTCATGTTGGGCCATACCAAGTTTGGTATTGATACCATTATCAAAACGGCCAGGAGAGCTAGAAGATAGATAGATAGATAGATAGATAGATAGATAGATAGATAGATAGATAGATAGATAGATAGATAGATAGATAGATAGATAGATAGATAGATAGATAGATAGATAGATAGATAGATAGATACGCTCAAAGTCGACGAAGGTCGCTAAGAAATGCTTCGCATTTAAAAGCTGAGACCAAAATTACCGCATCAACACTGTACAAATGATTAACTAGCGAAAGCTGAAACGTGGAGCCCCAGTGCCTCGCAGGTTCACGGTTACGAAGCAGCGTAATGAGCGGTTAAATGCATGTCGCAATGCCCTAACCACAGGAGTTATTTTCGAACCACAGGCAGTCACAGACGTCATAGGCGAAACCCAAGTACTGCTAGACGAACGCGCTCCCGCAATCATCACGCAGACTCGGTTGTGCCCACAACGACGCTTGTTCGGTGCGCGTTGTTGGAAACGTTTGACACGACGAGCTAACCCAGCGGCGTCGTTTGCAAGATCCAGCCTCACCGGCGCTTGCATTTCCGTTCGTGATTTAGCGCGGCTGCCGGATCATAAATACACAATTGCTGCCGGCACTCGGCCTCCCGATCCTGTCTGTCTTTGTACCCGGACGGCACCATTGGCCCGGCGAATGTGACCTTTCTTCCATTTTCACTATCGGCGTTCTTCTAAAGTTGTTCTTGGCTTACCCATGTGGAAGCTCTCAGTAGAAACTGATGCGCATGTGCATGGTGCCACGGCTGCGATGGGTTGAACGTGGTCCTTCAAAGAGTAGAAAATGTCACGCGCGCTTAAGTACGACTTCAAGAATGACGTAACTGGTTGCCCAGCCAATAGAGACCACTCGTGACACCGATGCCGAACGTTTTTTTATTTTTCTGCCAGGCATAAACAACTTTCGCTGTAGAAAGCGAAAGACCTTGAGCTTTCTACATCGACATTACTCTCCCTGGGGGCGTCAGCAATGGGGCACTTATACAAGGGCATATATGATGCGGGGTTTAATTGTAAGAAAGAAAGAAAATGTAATGGTAATATTATCAGTACATCTAAAATAATATCAGTCATACAACTACTTACCTCACTTATATTCATTTCTTTTATTTATATTGCTTAATATTACTTGAAGCAATAGTATACAAAAAGACTCCTGCTTTATTACAAATATTTTTGCTTCCCCGTAGATTTTGTTCGCATTTCCTCCCCTTTTTCACTTTTTCTATTTCACGAATTCTACTGCCACGCGTTTTGTGGGCGATAACCGATAGTGGTTTGGGCCATTATTTCGGGAAACAACTGCAACGACAAAGGGCTGCTTGTCATGCACATCCCAGTTAAGTTAACAAGAACGTGAACGCCAGCAACACAGTTACAGTTGGAGAGAAAAAGATAATGCTATTTTCATCACTTGACCTTGACAGATGTATTGTGTACATATATACCACGATTTGAGTATATCCCATACATTTAGCCGAAAAAGCGGTGGTTGTAGTACAATAGCAGTCGCAGAAGACGAAGAAGAAGTGTGATGCTTCACGCCCCCGCACTTCAAAATTACTGCAATTTCAATTCGAGATATATGTTATTCTGTCTGGTCAAAATAGAAAAAAAAAATATTGCACTCTTACTGTATTTACGTGTGCTTATCCTCCTTCTGTTAGGATTAGGTATCATTCGAAAGGCCTAAATTTCATATCCTCAATTCTCGGTCAATCCTTCGGAGTGGGCAAGAGCCATAGTGGAGGCATCATCATCATCATTATCAACCCCGCACTGCAGCATTAAGAAGCCGAACCTCGCAGAGCGCCGCTACTTCACAGTTAGAAAAACCCCTCGACTCAACGATGAGCTCGAGTGATCCTACAGCTTCTTCACAGAAGAATGAAAGCCGCAAAACAATTGTACCACGCACAACTGCACAAGCAAGTACCACATCACCGACTTCCCCTGACAGCCATGAAGGGGTTGAAGTTTTCACTGCAACAGCTACGCAAGCAGAAGCGTTCCTCGGGGGTGGCCGGCATGATGCAAGGGAGGGGCCCCTCCAGACCTCTTCCCCAGAGATGGTTCTTCGCGCAACACTGACGGTCCCGAAAGAGCCGAAAACATTGGAAGACGCTGCTGCAGCTGGAAAAGAGCCGACACCGCGTAACGCGTCCGAACATTATGCCACAACTGACAGCATCGACAGCACCCATCAAGTCCCAGGGAACGCTGACATCCCGGAGGCAGCTTGCTATGTCACGGCACAGCCCACACCCCATTCACAGAACCCGAGCGTCTCCGAACACTCCAGCACTTTCCAGACAGCTGAAGAAATCAACGCTGTGAGGGGGCCCTGGTACGTCATGCTACAGGACAAGTCCCACAAACCAGCCGTAAAGCAGAAGCAGCCTCGCTTTGAAGACACCGCGAAAGTCGTGCAGACGGAGCTGTTTTCGTGGAGATCTCGAGACGTGACTAAACTCTTGCCTGCTCAGCAAACAGGTGAAGACGCTAACAAAATTTTGAAGCAAAGCATTGAGGAAGGAAGTCAACCACCATACAATAGTACGACTCCAACTGTTAAAATGCCAACATCAGAGCAACCTAGTGAAAATGCCGAAAACCAGCAGGCCAATGTAACGCCCGATGAAAACGCAGCGTTGAACCGTAAGGAGAAAGACTTGAGCACTCCGCCAGAGACAGAAATGGTACACCATACCAAGTCTCATTACAAGGACTGGCCAAGTCACCGATGGCAGACGATTCCCGACGCTGCCAGCACCGTTTTCTTGAATGCCAAAATGCTGGATTTGAAAGGGTGTCCACCACATCTCCCTGACGAACGCAAAAGGACATTTATACTGACGAAAGTGGCAGAGATGGCACAATCCCATGAAAAAGAGCAACCACTCTTTTGGGAGCCGCTGTATGAAACCAAAGATGCTACATCGTCAAACGTCGCACCAACAGAACAAAAACCCAGTTCCATCACTGGTCGCCAAGTCGGTGAAATTGACGTTCCTGATGACGGTGCTGGTTATATCGCTACTACAAAGCCAGGGCACAGAAAGTGCATAGATATAAAACGCACTTCAAGCGCAGATGCCATCGATGCTTCTATGGAAGCTTACTCACCTTTGTACAGTTACAATGCTTTGCTGAACTTTGACAAAGACCAGATTGAAGATCCCTTGCAGAAGACGCCGGCAGCTTCCCATGCATCTTCTCCACCCGACAACCAAGACAACTATAACGCCGCTCAGTCGACGTCAAGTGAGGGTGCTACTCCACGAAACGAGAGTCCAAGGCCATCCCGTCTCATTAAGATAAAAGAAACTTTGTCTGCCATAATAAGTGACATTACAGTAGACGTGACGCCACGACGGTACTGGATTCTGCTCACATTTTGCACGCTTTCCATGCTCAATGCGTTCCAGTGGATACAGTACTCAATCATAGCCAGCGTGATTAAAGACCATTACGGTGTCAGTGACACAGTAATATCGTGGACGTCCCTATTGTATCTCATCGGTTACATGACCTTGGCCTTCCCGTCCGCCTGGATTCTGGACAATATGGGTCTGAGGATAACGGTGCTGATTGGTGCTGTTGGAACTGCCCTTGGAGCATGCATAAAGACGTTCGCCGTCAAACCTGGTCAGTTCACCCTTGTTCTCGTCGGCCAAGCGTTCCCAGCGTTCGCCCAGGCGTTTATATTAGGGGTGCCTCCACGCCTTTCCTCAGCATGGTTCAAGTACGAGGAACTTTCGACGGCTTGCTCTATGGGTGTGCTTGGGAACAATTTGGGTATCGCCTTGGGCTTCGTCATCCCACCAAATGTCGTCCACGTCGAGAACGTGGAAACGTCTCTCCTCTACTTGTGTGGTTCTGTGGGGCTAGCGAGCTGCGTCTGCTTTGTCGTCATACTACTCGCCTTCGATGACAAGCCTAAGAAGCCACCAAGCTTTTCGGAAATGCTGAATCGCCGCAGACAGAGGAGACAATCGTTTTCAGCCGCCTTCAGCACCTTGCTAACAGACGGCAACTTTTGGCTCCTACTGCTTTCCTACGGTCTCAACACTGGGGCATTCTACTCCATTTCAACGCTGCTGAATCCAGTGATACTCGCCTACTTTCCAGGCGAGGAAACGTTTGCCGGATGGCTGGGATTGGCATTGATTGTGTCCGGCCTCGTTGGCTCGTGGCTTTGTGGCCTGATGCTGGATCAGACGGGAAAGTATAAGGAAGTCACTCTCCTAACTTACATACTTGCGACTGTCGGGCTATTCGTCTATACGTTCATTCTCTCGGCCAGGTCGCGCTTGTTATCCCTGCTTGGCTGTCTTTTCCTCGGATTTTTTATGACTGGCTATATCCCTATCGGGCTGCAGCTGGCCGCAGAGATAACTTATCCGACGCCCGAAGGAATCAGCTCCAACCTAATGAACGTGTCCGCACAAGCAATCGGATTCGTCATGATTCTCGCGTCGTCTATCATCCAAGATGCCTACGGCGACGTCGTTTCTAATCTATGCTTGTCGGCATTGCTGGTCGTGGGATGCATCATGACAGTACAGACGAAGGCAGAGCTTAGAAGACAGCAAGCTTATAAGCGGGAGGCTGCGAGGCGTTCCTTGTCTACGCTACCCAGTGTGGCGGAAAAAACTGCCGAGAATACAGCATCTTCGTCAGAAAACCAGCGTATCCAATCCCTTAGTAGCCCGTTGCGTAGCTCCCCACAAGCTGACGACACCCACTTACTTCTTAAATCTACAAATGTAGCTCATGTGAATTAAAGGTGCGTGTATGCTTTCTCGTAAAGCGCAGTGCGGTGGAGATGGATCTGTGGTGGGCCGTAGGATAGCTATGAGGTCTTGCGGCTAAAAGTGTTGACCACAGAACCCAAACACTGACACCAATTTACTACAGCGTACTCAAGCCCCACAAGCTCAACATATTGTTGTGTTGTGCTTAATCTGTTCTCTGGCTAATGCGTGTGGTTTCTTTAATACCGAAACGTATTTACCTATGGTAACTTGTTCTTCCTTGTCTTTCAGCAATTAGGGCTACACTGCATAATATAAGTCTAATGGTACTCTGGGGGCCCATTTATTCGTTTGATACAAACTTAATACAATCCAGCAATAATGAACCCAAGGGATGTGTAGGGGCCATTAGTATTAGGTTCATTAGAATATGTACGACATAGATGTGAAGATAGAAAAGTGGCCAAGGAAACAACACTATAACATAGACATTCATATTGTAGCGTAACTGGTCACTTAAAAGCAATAATTATAGTACTCTAACGAACGTGTTCAAACCACCATCAATTTCCGATATTCTCGAAGCGTTATGGTTTCAAACAAAAATTCATTATTACACCCTGAGTGATTCTATATAAAGCGGCGCAATGAAGTTCAGTTACGATGTCTCCCAGATCGTGATTACGAAATTGGGCACCGACGCACACTTGTGATTGCGAAACTGGCTTTCATACAGTATTGCACATAGTCAACCATTATTCGACCTGGGGACACACTACGGTTGGTTTGGCCGTCGGGACGTAATAGGGTAGATTTACGATGCTCAATACTTATCCTCAGACAACATCTGTACAGTACGACTAAAACATTAGCTGAATGAAGCAAATACTCCTGTCTCCAAATTAAGTCAGAGCAGCTGCACCAGTATCATTTTAATCAACAGGTGCTTTCTGTTTGAACGTGGAAGCATGTGTGGCACAATAAAATGTAGCGTTTATTTGACATAATAAGTTAATCTTTCAATGCTTCAAATATAGATTTCTCTCTCATCTCGAAGCGAAAGCCACCAGAATACTTCTTATGTTGTTCACATCAATGAAACGTTTGATTGAGGGCTGGTAGCGAATGGGGCTTCCAGTACACTAGGAATTACTGCGTCTGAAGTTACAATTTTTTGTTATGTAGTATAGCGCTATCCAATGATTCTGTCCTCAGCCATCCTTCTCATGCCAAGTGCTAAGGTCCATCAACGGCTGCTCGAATGTTGGCCTGTTTTTGCCTGTCCGACGCAAGCCTTGTTTTGCAAGTAGAAACGCTGGCCTATGTAGCAATGTAGCCCGTTTGGTGAATGGAGTTTTTTTTTTTTTTAAGACATTGACACCTGGCAGTTGTCTTAAAGCTGTGCATAGTTCACGAAGTGGTGGAAGTACGAATTGGATTACGCACAGTCACCAGACTGGTTGGTGAATTCCTGGCGGGATGGCTTCAACCAACTTCGGAGAACGGCCATCAGTCGTGCGGAAGTCAGAGTCGCGGATAAAGGAGAAAAATTAAAAATGCCGTAGAGAAAATTTTAAAATTAATTTAGAGTGGGGATGTTGGTTTCTATATGAGATGTTGCTAATAGAGTTAAATCGATTTTGAATAATTCTTTACGAATAGGGAAAATACCCTCATAATATTAGCACAGTAGTCTCATATATTCCCGTATAAAATTAAACCTGACATCACGAATGTCCTCGTTGCAATGACCTAGTGCTGACGCTCTCAGGGAAAGTAACACCCATACAAAACGCTGAAGATTAAGTTTACGAAGATCTGTTTCCGGCACCCTTTTTCTTTATTTTTTTATACAGTCGACTATCTACAAAGAAGCGTTCTGTGATGTTTTGTTTATGATCCCATTGCTCGGGGAAAGAGGGAACCCGTACCAGTGCGAATGAAAATTATTGGTGGCCTTCTGCAGCACGCATTAGTTTGAAAAAAAAAAACTTCGATTTTCTTGCGCAACACGATGGGCTATGCCAAGCAAAGCAAAAGTGCTTAATATGTGTGCTCTGTAGCATAGAACACTTGACATGATTTTCACGAATAGCAGATTTTCGCAATCATGCAGCCACACTATGTGAATATGGTTTTATAACATCCATGACTGGCCTTTTAACTGATACTGTCTTCAATGTGGCCATCGTCTAGTTTAACGCTGATGCGTTGTAGCTTGGCAGGAAGACGAAACAGGCATTAGGTACAAGCTTTGGCATATATGCGCAAAATTATGTGACGCAGGGGCGCTGTCAAAGAAGCAAAACCACAAAAAGAGTCAGTCAACATAACCACACAAGAAACAAACTTTGGGACTTTGTGTAAGACTAGAAAGAAAGCCACTCACTCTGTCTTGAATATTGCAGAGAAATCGGAAATTCGAATTTAAGATGCAAAGTTTAGGATTTTCTAATAGACATTGCCCACGCAAACGGGGCAACATCCCCCCTTCTCACCAGGTATCCACTGAAGTTCAAGAACAAATAAATGGCGAAACCATGTCTGCTATGGTATAGGTATCACTGTCTTATTAAAATTCAGTTTTACATGGCACAAACCCACTGCAAGGAATTGTCCATAATAGGACAATTCCTTGCAGTGGGTTCATAGCCTCAAGATCATAACATAAAAATGAAAACCTGATTGATAAAAAGAACAAAGTACTCTGGGCTTGCAGTTTTAGTCGTTCAAAAATATAAAAATGCATGTAAAGGGTTTGTGAATGGGCTCACAGTATATTACAGCTGCCTCAATGTGGATCACCGAATAAAAACTGATGCACCACTTTATTAGCGTACGGAAAGTGTGCAGTATATTGCCCGAATTGTGCTACCGCTTGGAGAATAAAGACTGCACAATTAAATGATCATTAGACTCCTTTCTTGAATAGGTAGGTAATTCTCTATATATTTTATATTTCCTGAAAACATTTCCTGGCAAATCTATCTTTGTGGTAACGAGCCATATTTAAAGCATCGTTATTATCATCATCATCATCATGACTCAATCACTCACCAGCTCGGGAATTAAGTGCGCAGAAAGAAAAGACAAAGAAGGTGAAGACCTGAAGCACGCGAACGTGTCAGTTCTATGCTGGTCATTCCCGCTGAGCGTCTACAACTGCTCTGTCATCCCGCCAAGGCTCCGGTGACTGCCACTTGTTTGCTAAGGCTCGACTCCCGACAAACATCGAAATGAAGTCATCGCATTCCTCTGCAAGACCTACCAATACTGACGAGGTGGCCTCTCGAGATGAGGCCAACACTTCCAGCAAGCCCGCTCCCACTTCCCGTGATGCCATTAGTCAAGCTCCCACGAAAGAGGCGCTGGGCAGTGCGACTCCACATCGGCCGGTCGATGACTGGGCGCCGCTGTACGAACTAGACAACACAAGCAGCCACTCACCCGCAAGCACTGGAAGTCAAGACAGGGTGCCGGAGGCTTCCATAAGCAGTTTGTCTAACGAGGGCACTGCAAAGCCTACAATCCTAAGGACGACTCAGTCACACGTTACCAGCCGGGAAACTCAAGATACTGCCCACGAACAAGACGCCCGCACTACAGCTTGCTATCTCGAGAAAGAACTATCATCGGTGTCCTCGGAACGGCCTGAAGCTAGTCCACCTCGTTCGTCTATGCGTGACGATTATGCAAAGCCCGCAAACACTGCTAGTTTCTCCGGCAAAGCTAAGTCAACGCAACATGTACCTCCGAGCACTTCGGACAACCCGATACCGATAATGAAGAAAGCTGCTGCATCTTCTCTGAGCTCATCAGAGAGCCCAACCAAGACTACTCCCATTGAAAGTTCCGACTCAGCCTCGAATTCAGCTCTTCCAAGTGACGATTTGCGGCAATCTAGCACGTCCCTAGAACGCGTACCGCACCTAAAGGAGACCAAGATTGACACCACCAGAGCACCGATGAAAAAAAACAAGACAACTTCGTCATTATCCAAACTCCCCTACAAATTTCCAGCGCATCAAAATTACAACGGCAAGAAGTCTGCGTCGGCCTCATTTCCGAAGGCTGCAGTGAGACCACCACCATCTCCCGACTCTCAAAAAGGGGAAGCTGGACGGAAAAAACAGGAAGAGGTAGGAAATAATATAGAAGAGCGGCATGGCGAGACCAAGAGCAAAATTTCGTCGAAGTCTTCGGCTGGCACCAAGAAGGAAGTGAAACTAGACAGTTTGAATGCGCCAATGACAAGTAGTAAACTCTCGCGCAGCCTTTTAAAGTGGAAGACACTATTTACTGAGCAAAGCGAGCAGCCCGTCTATTATCAGACGCTTACTGAGAGTGACAGAGGTACGCCGATCGAAGACAAACCTCAAAGCACGTCTGCACACGTTACTCCTAGTGCTAGTGGACTCGTCACAGGAAGTCCGCCGCCTGCAGTTGATCAAGAAACTGAACCCAAATTAGGAGATCGAACTACTAAAAAAGTTCTACTTGTGTCCGCTACCAACGACACCTCCGTCGACGTAGCACTCGCAGCGCCGGGAGGTCCTTATAGTGGTTCTAATGTCAGAGCTCTAGAGAACCAGGATAGTAGCACCTCTCCAAATGAAGATAAAGCTGCTTCACCGCTAGCCACCAATATCCAGTTCCGACCTGTCTCGCCACAATCCGAGGCTCAGAAGGGGCATTTCCAGCCGAAAGGAGCGGAAGAGCATGGCACGCCAATGCCCGGCAAGACTTCTGCGGCTGGCCGCTCTAACACGTCCATTTCGGACTCCTTCCGGGACATTCTTGTGATGGCGACGAACCGTCGGTTCTTCATGTTAGCTATTTTCTGCGTCGCTACCACGATGCCCGCATTTCAGTGGCTACAATACTCGATCGTGTCGAACATTGTTGAGCAATATTACAACGTGGGAAGCACTGCGGTGTCCTGGACAGCGATGGTTTTCTACGTCGCCTACGTTACCATGGCCCTGCCATGTACGTGGATAATGGAAAACTATGGTCTGCGCATTACTGTTCTCTGCGGAGCATGTTTCACGGCGATCGGCGCCTGTATCAAGCTGTTCAGCCTACGTCCCGATCGCTTCGCTGTAGTTATTATCGGCCAAGCATTTCCTGCGCTCACCACGGCATTCACGGCCACCGTACCCACCCGGCTTGCGTCGACCTGGTTCAAGTACGAAGAGATATCCAAGGCTAGCTCAGTGGGCATGTTGGGTGTTCAGCTGGGCAGCGCGCTTGGATTCGTCGTGCCCCCTCACGTGCTCGACAAGGCTGATGTACAAGGATCTCTCAGAGGACTCTGCATTGGAGTAGCGATTGCGAGCAGCCTAGCGTTGCTCGTGGTTATCGTGCTCTTTGACGATAAGCCTGTGCACCCACCCAGCTTCTCCGAGATGCTCAACCGTTACAATATCAACAAGAGGACAACGTTCGGGAAAGACATGCGCACGTTGATGAATGACCGCAACTTCATCTTGCTGTTGCTTTCCTACGGAATCAACACCGGCAGCTTTTATTCGATTTCGACTACGCTGAACCCTGTGATCACAAACTACTTCCCCGAAGAAGAGAGCTTCGCTGGTATACTCGGCCTCTGCATCATCTTATCTGGCTTTCTGGGATCCTGGATAGGTGGCGTCGTAGTGGACAAAACAGGGATGTTCAAAGGAGTGACACTCGCCACTTACGTTCTAACGACGGCGACGCTGATGTTGCACACGATCGTGCTACTCGAGCGATCCCACGCGCTGACCCTGATTGCGTGCACGCTTCTGGGCTTCTTCTTGACGAGCTACATGCCTCTCGGGGTGCGTTTGGGTGCCGAAATCACGTATCCCCTGAACGAAGCGTTGCCAGCGTGCCTGCTGAGCATGGCCGCACAAGGTACGAGTATCGTGCTGACGCATGTCTTCCATATCGTGCGTGAAGAATCCGGAACCTTCGCAGCTAACCTCGTGCTAGTCGGGATTCTTGTGATAGGCTGCTTCTTCACGGTTATGCTTCACGCTGAACTCAAGAGACAAGAGGCTTACAAGCGTGAGCAGCGGAAGTACTCGGAGTCCGCTCCACTTGAGCCCACTCGTGAGCGACACTCGCCCACCGAAGAGCACGAAGCGCGAAATGAGCACAGAGAGGACATTAAGTCTTAGCTATAAGCTGCCACCGGCAACCTTGGACCCTTTTTCGTGTTCAGTGAGCCATAAATAACATTTCTATGGCATTAAAACGTGATTCCTATAGTTTGTAAGAAAAGCGTTGTGGGAATTTTATATCAAATTGTGAGGCACGTAGTCAATGTGCGTTTCTTTGGTTCAGAAGTGGTTCTTGCTTGTGTACCGTTTGTTTGCAGAGAGTTCGCGCTTCCGTCTGCGCCGTTTACATTGGCTGTTGTACTCGTAACATTCGCGGTCCTCTCTAAGCCCGTTTCACATTGATGATGATGATAATGATGATGGTGATGATGATGATAATGATGACGACGACGACGACGACGACGATGATGATGATGATGATGATCTTCTCTCACTGATGGCAGTCACCTACAATGGACGATCGGTCGAGATCAGGGCGGCAGGATATTTAATAGTGGACTATAAATCTCGAAACATTCAAGAGAAATGAGGTCTAAAAATTCAAATCCTAAATAAGCATAATCGTAAACTGCCCCTGCAGATGATGATGATGCTCCTTGAAACATTGGCACCTATACCCACTCAACGTTATTGGCTAGTTTATTCGTCTTTTACTTCGGTTTCTCTCTCTTCAGCTCGAAATTACATTATGCATGCTTTCATTTGCAAATAAAACCCCTGTGGTCGCAAACCACGTTAGATCATCCCTTAACGTCAATTATGTTTCAAGATTTTGTTGTTTATAAATCCTTTCAATGAAGAGAATGAATAAATTTTCTGTGTGCTCAAATGTCACCCTCAAATTTGCTGCGTTCGTCACGCATGAGCAATATTACGGTAATATGTCAATTTATTCCCACCACCACGGCGTATATACAAAGAACGACGTTAGAGGCTGGGGCATGCTGCGAGTATATTTTTGTTCCGTTGCCACACTCGCGGTGGTAATACCCAAGCCAGGAACAGCGTGAGCTCGCATATCATTGGTTCGTCGGGAGGTAGACAGACACGGCAGCTATATCGTATTTCAAATATTTCACCAATACATCAAGCTGCCTCTCATCCATTTCTCACGCGTACGGAGGGTGGTAAGGCGGCCTGTGTGCTTGTCACGCTCTGGTGTCTTCTTTCAGGATTGCCGTAACTGGGAGACGCTGTTGACTCACCGGAATACGAAGTGACGAACGCTCGACGGTACGCGAGCCACTCGTGGGCGCACGTCGTAATTTTAAACGCCTGGAGTCGAGTGGCGTGATGGATGACTGCGAGTTTGGATACCACAGTGGGAAATGGTGTATCGTAGTGGGGATTTGGATTACGACACATTAGCATAAAATAAATGAGCGATATATGTTTCCTTCTTTTTTTTTGCTTGTTGTGAAATGCGTTGTCATGAAAAAAACATCATAGCGGAATTTACCTTTTACAGCAAAGCTGCGCATGGTTAGGCTGAATTGAAAATCATTAATGCGTGTACGCCAGAAACTGCGGCGGCTATTTGTTACGAAAGTTGGGCACGGCCCTCTACTTGCCATTGGCTTAAAAAAGGGCGCATTGAACAGGATTGAACACGAGCACCAATATTATTGGACAATCGCTATCTTTAATAGATAAGGATTTTATTAGTCCTAGTAAAGAATTAAGCCATCAAGAATAATCGAGTGTTGAACGCGAGGACCGTACGTTTCCATCAGCTTTCTAGCATAAAAATCATTACGTATGGTGCTTTGGTGGGGAGTTTTTACAGATATCTACGCAGGACTATGAAACGTCTCTTCAACCGCGTTCTTCAAAAACAATAGTTTAGTTTGTTCTGTTAATCCAAGTTAGAACAAATTTGCCATGTGAGACCACGAGAAACAGTTGATGTCAATAATTCCTTCTCTTTTTTTTTCTATAAATGGTATTTGTATATAGGCGTTAGCAGTCGTGGATATGCCCCGAAATAGAAATAGTGGTCGCTCGAAATGATGCGTTCCTTGCGGCTCATCGTTACGGCCAAGTAATTTTCGGTGAAGGTTCTGGTTGTAGAAATGAGTATCACGGATTCACATCAAGACATGGTTTGCCACTGTGCTTGCGAGCGCCCGGTCAGAGCCCCGTCGGCATCGTGACAGTCGAGCCCATTCCTCACGCCACAGTAAGCCTCTATATCGAGCTCAGAGATCACGCGTTGCGCCCTCGGATCGCGGTACTAGGCAGCCACCTCACGCGCGAGAGCTTATAGAAAGAAACGCCGTTGCGAGACGCCCATCAGTTGCCCTCCGTGCTCGGGGCATAAAGGGGCGCGTATAATGCGCCAATTAAGAAGCGGCTTCACGGAGGCCCGTCCATCTTCTCAAACAGCCGCACATAATCCAGTACGCGTAAACAGAGAAAAGAAGAATAAGAAAACACAGCTGGTTTTTCCGGTCTCTTCATCTGGGCAGCAGCTGCTTTATACGGCATGGCAATTCCTACCTCCTAACGCGGGTGCAGTTGTCACTCTGACTTTTCCGTTCATTCTGTTTTTGTTTTCTTGCGCGATATCATTACCGCCCTGCCATGGCTTAGGGTGTCACGTGTAGTGGTATGGTGGCAAGAGCGTGTTCAAGTCTGTCAGCAGGATCCGCTTAAGGGTGATGTTAGCCCACATAAAATAGACCAATTACACCTGCGGCGACTATGTTTACACTACTGCATTGTTTTGGACTTTGCAAATACCTTACTTTATTACCGTACACAATAAGCAATTGGGCTGAAAGGATTGGTAGTACAAGCAGTGTTAGGGCTGATGAGCCTAGATCTGTTGTCAGATAATTTTGATACAAAGCGAACAAGCAAGACAAATTTACTAACACACAGAAAGTCCGAATACACACACGCACGCACACACTCTCTCATTCATATACACGAGCACAAATGACGCAATCGTCTTTTGTTTTTACAAATATATCATCATCTTCATCATCAGCCCGACTACGCCCACTCCAGGACAAAGCCCTCTCACATGGTCCACCAGTCAACTCGGTCCTGTGCTTGCCGCTGCTACTTTTCACCCGCAAACCTCCTAATCTCATCGACCTACCCAAGTTTCTGTCTCTCCGTAACTGCTTGCTTTCATTGGGAATCTAGTATACTCAATGAGCAGTGGTTATCCTGCCTACGTGCTACGTGCCTGGCCCATTTACATTTCTTCTGCTTGATTTCAACTGCGATATCCTTCAGCGGGCTTTGTTCCCTGACTAACTCTGCTCTCTTCTTGTCTTTTAAGGTTACACCTATTATTTTCCTTTCCATCGCTCGCTGCGTTGCCCTGAATGTAAGCTGAAATCTCTTTGTAAGCCTGCAGGTTTCTGCTCCGTAGGTAAGTACCGGCAAGATGCAGCTGTACTTTCCTCTTCAGGGATACTGACAATCTACCAGTCATGATTTCAAAATGCTTGCCGAATGTGCTTCACCGCATTCTTACTCTTCTAGTTACTTCGATCTCGTGGTTCGGCTCCACGGTTACTACCTGGCCCAAGTAGACATACTCTATTACAACTTCAAGTGCACTGCTACCTATCTAGAAGCGCTGTACTCTTCCGACGTTATTGTACATTACATTAGTTTTCTTCAAATGAATTTTAAGACCTGCCTTTCTGCTCTCCTTGTCTAATTCCGTAATTATTCATCACAATTCGTCCCTTAACTTACTCAGCAATGCAATATCATCGGTGAAAAGCAC
Organism: Rhipicephalus microplus; assembly: GCF_043290135.1. Classification (NCBI taxonomy): domain Eukaryota; kingdom Metazoa; phylum Arthropoda; class Arachnida; order Ixodida; family Ixodidae; genus Rhipicephalus; species Rhipicephalus microplus. The sequence goes on from NC_134701.1 coordinate 228,503,274, forward strand.
GTTGCTAAGGTACTCTCCGTTAACTCTTACCCCTAACTCTTCCCATTCTAGGCGTCTGCAAACCTCCTCTATGCACGCGATAAATAGCGTTGGGAAGATTGTATCCCCTTGCCTTACACCCTTCCTAATTGGTGTTCTTTCGCTTTCTTTATCGAGCACTGTGGTAGCAGTTGACACTCTGTATATTTCTTTCATGATGCTCATTTACGTTTTGTAGACGCCATAACTCCGCCGTGCTTGCATTTCTACTGATATCTCTCAATAAAATGCCTTCTCGTAATCCTTGAAGGCTATGTATAGTCGTTGGCTGTGGTTTGAGCGTTTCTTTATTACCCGATTTAGAGTATAAATGTGGTAGATTGTTGAATGGCCTGTTCGAAATCCTGCTTCTTCCTTTGGTTGATTGAATTCTGATTTTGTCTTAGTTTTTTTAGCAATTACCTTTGTATATAGCTTGTATACCATGGAGAGCAAGCTGATGAACCTGTAATTCTTCAAACCCTGGTCGTCCCCTTTCTTATAGATTAAGATGATGTTAGCGTTCTTCCAAGCTTCTGGCACATTTCCCGTCAGAAGATACTTCGTAAACTAGGTGGCTAGTTTTTCTAACATAATCTGTCCGTCGTTTTGCAGGAGATCTGATGTTACCGGATCCTCACCAGCAGCTTTGCCTCTTTGCATTCCCTGTAAGGTTTTCCTGACTTCTTCTGTCATTACTGGTGCGATGTTATGTTTCTTACGTTATGGTCGTGGATGTCCCGGCTACTGTACAGATCTCTTTAAAACTCCTCCTCTTCTTTAACTATCCTATCTACATTAGTAGTTAGTTTGCCTTCCTGGTCTTTTAGTGCATACATCTGGTTTTTGCCTATCCCAAGATTCCTCTTCATTGCTTTGACGCTTCTGTCAAGTATATACTTGATACCAAAGTTTCAAAGCATTATAGCACAATTGGAAGCGTGGCACTACATTGTCTTAAGGCCTGTTTGTCAGTTCTGAAAAAAAGAAAAAAAATGGCAGCATATCCACGGAGTGAATGGTGGAGAGTGGGGCGAAGCATTCGTCCGTCCATTCGTTCTTGCTTCCGTCCGTCCATGCGTCCGTCTGTGTGACCGTCCGTGCGTCCACCCGCCCGTCCGTGCGTGCGTCTGTTCGTGCGTCCACCGCTGCGTTCGCCCATGCATCTGCCCCTGCGTCCGTTCATGCATCCATCCATGCATCTGTCTGTGTGTCCGTTCGTCCATCTATTGAACACTCCAAGTACCACCATCTCGCATTTTTTCATCATATATTCCCCATATAGAAGCACCGCCATCCAGCGGACATTCCAAGAACTAAATGAGAGGTGGCACACGCGCACTTTCTTACGGCTTGCGCTTCGGGTCTACTTCCCACCTTTAACCACCTCGAGTTCATGGTATACACTAGTTCATTGTATTCATGGCACTGCGGTTCGACGCTCGCTAAACCTTTCTAAAACTAAGGAGGTTACACCCAGCGAGTATAACGTAGCAGCCCTTTCTTGTCAGATAGTGCTCAAAGTACATACCAATGGCTGCTAATAGGGATCGCAGCGGGCGCATTAACTAAAAGCCGAATGCTCCTGTCTCTCATTCCCCATTGGCAGCCATTGGCATGTACATTAAGCACTAATATTTATTGTTCAACAACGCACAGAAAAAATCTCTCACCGCCACCACCATGGAGGTCAAAATGTTATACTTGTTACATACTACAACGGCTACGAGGGACGAAAAGCTGCCGCTATAAAGAGCTTCGCCCCTAAGAAAATACGTCTGCCAAGGAACCACCAGAATGCTGAAACGCGTGGCTTAGGGAAAAAATGGCACACTTACACAACGTAACGGTACCGACCCCAATGGCTCCGCGGCAATTCAGGGAGCGGTGATTAGAAAAAAATATATTGCCTCAGCACGTGGTCAGAATTGAAGTGCCGGCTCTATAGAAGGAAAGGGGGGGATCACTCTTAGAGCCCTAGCTCTTGCAGGTCACTGCCTGGGAAGGCCTAATAGACAAAAAAAAAGAGAAAAAATGTGTTGAGAAACAATGAAAGAAAGAGAGAGAAATAAGCGAGAGGTGGCTTTTTTTGTAGCTGATGTGTGACGCAGCGCTTTTACTGCCACGAAATGTTTGCGTAGTTTGGTATAAAAAATGCCCGAACTGTAGCGTAGAAAATAATGAACTGAAACTATCTAGTACCATGCAGCGTGTAGATAACGCCTATCAGCCATACCATTGCGGTAAAACGAGCTTGCATGTGCGAGGTTCGCTATGAGTATTTTATTTGTTACAGAGCAAGCAACTTTGCATTTTTAAAAGATGAAAATTTGTGAACATGGGGCGGCGCTGCAGCTGACGTTTTGACAAAGATCTTTAACAAGCTATATTATCCTCTTGAAGGGTTTTACCGAGTCTAACTAATACCATTGATCTCTGCAAGATCGGGGAATGGGCTAAATTAAAACACCCAATTCATGGAGGACGTGAGTTTTATAAACACATTTATTAGTCAATAACGTAAAAATAAGGGCTACCAGTCAGAGAACGTTCAATTACACCACCACTGAAGGGTAGAATAGCGTGCATTCACACATAGTTATAGATTGTCTGTCTGGTATATATGACCATGACATCATGGCTTGTCGTTCCTTCTCAATCCTGAGAGCATTCAACAATGTATTCAATACCACATCACACATTTCGCAGTTTCACCTAATTTTACCATTTATTCATTCATTCATTTATTCCATGTTGTACAAAAGAACATAAACAGCCCGCAAGTGATGCAACATCGCCGCACACTTGAACAACGGGCAAGAACGGAGAGAAAAATAAAAGTGCGTGGACATACGCCCAACGCCCGAACCACGCATGGGAGAAAGGAGGAAGCGATCGACTTGCTCGGCGATATCTTAATGAGGAGTGCTCAGCGAGCTCTTCAATGGCAGCGCTCTCCCCCTCCCGCTCCGCCATCACTCTTTGGGGCGGCCGTATCGCGGCTATCTGGCTCGTGCTAGGTACAAGCCGGAGTGCCATATTCGCGCAGCGGCCCTTGAGGGATGAGTGCCTCTGGCAGCCACCGGAATCGGCGCTGCTCCGGCATCGATCCTCGCTTATCGGAAAACCATTCTTTGCTACCCTCCCTCCCTCTATCCCGTCTGATCGTCGGTTTGCCACCGAAACCAGTCCTCGCGTGCAACCGAGAAAAGAGAAGAGCTAGTGATACGGGCAGAAGAAAAACTGCAACGCTGGTCTTGTAGCCTGGATGCTGCTCGCGTTCTCATAGCGATTTATTTTCGTACTGTTCCTTCGGGATACGTAGGCAATGCTGATGAGACAAGCTATTTAGCCTCTTGTCGCAGCAGTTTTTCTGCATCTTTACTCTGTCTCTGAAGACGGCGAAAATCCACCAGGATTTTTCGAGTGTCACTGAGCCAAGTATTGTCAGTGTGCACAGTGACAAACCATGTAAAACGGCCTAAACCGTTCTGATACCGTTGCTATTGGCTACGAGGCGTTCATGGACCCCAGCTAAGGAACGTCACGAACCGGAGCATTGCGATAGGTGGATTAAGAAAAAAAAAGGAAGTGAAATACAATCGCAGTCACAGTGAACGCTGCTGTTAAAGAATTATCGACTAAATACTTTGAGAGGTTCTTGTCTAGCGTTCTGTGTATGCGGCGGGCGTTGCACCATGTATGCAGGCTGAAAAGTTTGATAAGGGAAGCATTGATTGAGTCTATGCGTGTGTTTGGTGCGACTCGGAATAATAAATGTTCTTTACGCCTACATAAAGGTACATTACAGGGATGCCCCTATGAATGCTATACGCTGATGACGGCAGCCTTGTAGTTGTTAAAAAAAAAACTGACGAGATCAGTTGAAATCTTATCGAAGTGAAGGAAGTATGGTATACCCGTAAAGCTACGTTTTTAGTAACACAAGTAAGACTGAGCAGTAGTAAATACAAAAGTTACTATCAATAAATTCGCTACACACTTCTGAAAAATACCATTGCGAACTAGACTATAGAACAGCTAAAACGCACACAGGTGTAAATTAGGTAGCAAGTAGATAACAAAAAGTTTATTCTCTCTAATAACTGATGAATCAATTCACCACTTAACTACATGTGAGATCTCATAATTGCGACTGCCCTCGACACCGGCTTTATGTGATCATCCATCTTTCTCGGCTGAACTACTCCCAAGCCGACCCTAATGTCGCGACCCGTCACAGAATACTGTCAGCGCTCCCGTGGGAACAATCGAGACACCATAATAACTGGTAGGATAGATTACACTCGCCACACGCGTAAAAATGGCACAGGAAAATAAAAAAGAGTAATCATGACAACCAAGACTTACATGTCTCCAGGAGGCGATGGTGGAAAAACTGCGGCCGTGGTGCTGAAGTAAAATGTGTCCTACAAGGAAAAAAAAGGGCTCAATTAGTTTGCACAGCAAAAGTTATGGTGCCATCATGCATGGGAGACGACAAGGCAAGAGACGATCGGAACGGATGCACTACATAAAAAAAGGAGCCAAGGTGCAGAGAAGGACGCTATATCTCAGAGTGAGCGGGTCCTTCGGTTAATAGCGGTCTTTCTTTGCCATAGCGTCGGGAGCACTGTGCAGACCAAACTGCCAGGCAAATTACCCCTTCTTAACGACGCCTTATTATTTCAGACCACGTTCCCGAGAAATCTTTCTCTTGCTCCCTCGTGTGCGCCGTGGCATGCCGTTCGCTGTAACGTTCCACCACTCTTTCGAAGAACAGGGGAGAGTGTCCCCCCAGGAGTCGATGAGGAGACGGGTATCGCTAAAGCGAAAAAAAAAAAAAGTCGGGAATAGAAAAACAAAGATAACGGAGAAGACAATACAGAAGAGGAGTGAAAAGTAATGGCGACATTGCTGTCGTGTTGTTGTTTCTTATTATTTTTTCCTTTTTCTTCTTTGACTCTCCTATACACAATACCCAACCCTCCCCCGAGATGGATGGGGCGGTGGAGAAAAAAGCGCGGTTCGTATGTGAAATACGCCATTTGTAATAATGTCGCCGTATATGCAATACGTGGTCTCTGATTGAATTCGTTCGTCTAGGACGGGTGCTGTTTCTGGGCACCCGCCGTTTGCGACACCGGCCAGCTCCCGCCGCGTTTTAAGTCCGCATATCGTCAAGGACGGTGAGGAACTCGAGTTGGAAATAAATATTAAGCACGCACACCATCGCTGAAGTAAAGGAAATTAAGAGCGGACGTAAGATTTTATTGGGGGCAGGGGAAGGGGTCAAGAAACCGATGCGCCGAGTGGTGTAGTACAGTACCAGGGGGAGAATTGAAATTGTACATTGAAATATGAAAGAAATAAAATAAGCCTGTAAACGAGACAGAGGGGTATTCTAAGGACGACGTTTGCTTATGGGAAAATACGAAGATAACAAAGGGGATTTAGAGTCGCGCTTCCTTATGTGCCCCTCTTTCCTAGAAGTGTTCCTTGAACGACGGTATATACCACCCAGGGCAGCGTACGCAGCGCATCTACAGCTACGCGTTTCACTTTCACTTTCATATCTTGTGGGTCCCCGTTAGACGAAGGACCGCACCCTCTTTCCTTGTGCTAACGACGGGGCGTTTAATGTCCTGTCCGTGCCCCGAGCAGCAAGAGTCGAGATAGGAATGAAGCGGTCGCTGCGGAAGTTTGGACACCGTGGCACCCGAGGTTTTGCGCAGACCGAGACGGCGGAGCAGTGTAACGGTACGGGGGTCGTCTCTCGCACAATCGACGCGTGTGCGCGCGCTCTGCGCGGCCGCGCAAGTATAAAAGAACGAGCTCGTTTGCATAAAATTCTCCTAGCACATACGCGACGGCGCGTAACTTAGGGCTTTATTAGCGTTCCGCGTGGGTGCTGTTCGTTCTAGAAGGCTTGAACCGGTGGAGGTGGATCGGGCGAGCAATGTGCACGGAGCCAGAGATCGAATTCGGGTAATTTAAGAAACTGCTTTACGAGTTCATTCCATTCATTTATGTACTCGGGAAAACGGCTGCTGGATTTTTTTTATTCGGCTTCGTAGCGTCACAAGACGATCAGGGCCGAATGTCAGTGCAGCAATGTGAGGCGTTCTCTTTTAATGAACGCGTTTGCAGGGTGCGGACAAAAGTTGATGGATACAGCGATTACGAACGAAGTCTTGCGAGTCTTTCTTAAAGCGAGAACTCGGCAAGATCAGTTTAGCGTCTTGAAGAACGCGAAGCTCCAGTGAAGAGGCAATTATGCATTTCATTTACGGACGTACTGAGCTCAATAAAAAACCATATATTGAATATACAAAGGTCACAACCATAAAACGATATTACACGGTTCCAGTATGAAGGTCGCGCACACGAGTGAACGTAATGTGGACGAAACTTCCATCTACGCTAATAAATTGCTTGTGCTCATTTTCGCGAGCACTATTGCATCCCATATGATGGCGGAGTGTTAACTCGTTGTTTTTAAAGACACAGCTTCTCATTATAGCATGATCGCGAGCCTTTTACCACGTAACGCTTGTCCTCGCGAGAATGATAGCCCTATAGCCATTGACGCAGCTACATACATTTACTTCGGTGGATGGCACTAAACCGCAAGTGACGTTGACCTGACGAGACGGCTGTATCATAGCAGTACGTATGTAATGTTTATAAAATTAGATAGCCAGCTATGCAGCCTGAATTGACGTTTCACCTACATTATACGCGAATGGTGCATTTCTACGTAGCTATAGTGCTAAGACGTGGCATGGCTCTGTGGTAGAATACCTGATCACCATGAAGAATGCCTGTGTTCGATTCCTACTGGGACCTTATGGCCGTCGGCTCAACGCTGCCGATGTCAGTTTTTCGTTGCACTCTCGCTTTTAAATTATCAGTGTTTGTTGTCGCAGTTCCTGGGAGCATATAAACAGTCAATCACCTGTGGCGCGAATCCGCATAACAATGGTACATAACCACCAGTGGGTATGTGCCACCTTCTGGAAGAAAATGCTTGACGATGTACACAACGGAATTGTGGCAATATTGATGTGATGGCCAGCGGGACATATTCGTATAAGTGAAACTAGCGAAACGGTCACCAACGCATCATAAGCGTGACATGTAATCATGTTATTACATGACACGCATCTCATGATTATCATGTTTGCACCAGTCACATACCTTCGTCATCCATTCTCGTACCGTAATACCGAATTTGGTACATGTGACGCTAGCGAAACGCCCGCGAGCTCATCATGAGCTTGGCATGTAGTCTTGTTGTTACATGACACGCATATCATGATTTTCATGTTAGGGTCTGTCGCTTGTGTTCGCCATGCAATCATGGCATACCATACCAGTTTTGCAACATGTCATCTGAACAAAACTACCGCAAGAGCTGCAGGTCCATGAAATGTAAATCATGACATTCATGACACCCTTGTCATATTTTTCATGTTATGACATACCAAGTTTCGTATCGATACCATAATTGAAATGGCCAGGAGAGCTAAAAGTCGTAGGCGGATAGATAGATAGATAGATAGATAGATAGATAGATAGATAGATAGATAGATAGATAGATAGATAGATAGATAGATAGATAGATAGATAGATAGATAGATACCAAAAGTGCCCGCAGTAAGCAAAGAAATGCTTCGACTTTCATAAGCCCAACGTCAGCTTCCGCGACAGGTGAGCTTCTCACCTTTTTTCGTATACCGCAATTTAAAGGGCAACTGCAAGAATATTTTATCTTGCTAATTTGGTAACAGTTATAGTACGTGAGTAAATATATTAAACCACAAAAGAACATTTGCAAGGATGCAGGTCAGGTAACTACATATGAATGGAAGCTTGAGCAAGTCTGTATGCGTTGGTACGCGTTGGATTGAGCGAGTTGATATGAGCTTTATCAACCAAGATAAATTGCATATATTTTTCTTAGTAACTTGATTGATTGATTTGTAGGGTTTAACGTCCCAAAACCACCATTTCATTATGAGAGACGCCGTAGTGGAGGGCTCCGGAAATTTTGACCACCTGGGGTTCTTTAACGTGCACCCAAATCTGAGTACACGGGCCTACAACATTTCCGCCTCCATCGGAAATGCAGCCGCCGCAGCCTTCTTAGTAACTTCTAAGCAGTGTCTAGCAATGCGCGTAGCAAGTAAGTCCCGTCATGTCACTTCTGATGTTTTTAGACATAAATCTTGCTGTTCACTCAAGAATACATATACATTGCGAGACCGAGAAAGGTTATAGGTGAAGAGTTTTTTTGCTGCAAGTACATATAATCTGGTTACAAATCTAAAGCTTGGATATCCGCTACTGTGTTTTACTTGGTTTGAGGAAGATAATTTTACAACGTCATCTTAGTGTCTTTTGGAAAAAAAAATAACGACCCAACACCGTTCGAAGTATTTCAGTTGAGAGATACAGGTACTCTTTTTTATAAAAAAACAGATTTTTCCCGGCGTCTATGTATCGCTGGCATGCTACTCTGTATGGTGATGGGGAAGGGGACAGAAAAATATCATCAGAGAGAGAAGAGAGATATAAAATAAAAAGGTTGTGGTCTAGTGAACCTGATAAAGTTATTTACATTAGGGTATCAGGTAAATCAAGGGTTCGCTGCGTGAGATGTCGGGTAATTAGAGCCTTCCGGCAAGACCTATATCAGATAGGTAAAGTATCAATGACAGTATGACCCGATGATGTTTAGAAGGTCCACGCACAGGGCCTAATATGTTGCGCAACGTCTATTGTTCGTGGCAGATCCTGTACGTTTCTTATTCAAACAGCTGCCTCTCATCGCGGCACGAGGTGCATTCTAGTAGTATGTGCTGCACTTTCTCTATGCTGCCACAACATGGTCTTGTGGTACGCCCTATTTTGTACATATAAATGTTCATGTATGTCACGTTCAGTTGAAGACGGTGATATAAAGTGTTTAGGTGGCGAGGGAATGAGTGGGAGAGCTCCGTGCTCAGTTTCAGGTCAATACAATAGAGAAAGCTGTTGTTGTGAAGGAGCGAATTCCAAAAGCACTATTTTTCTTTGAAGCCATATCATTTCACGATGCTTCTTACCATCCTGTACTTTGGCAATGTAAATGCTATCAGCGTCGAATGAAGGGGTAATTTAGACCGTCCACGAAATCACCTGCTCACGTAGGAAGCCGTGGGTGATCACTCGCTGAACGGCCACCCGTCGGCTTCTGGGGTACTCTACTCGTCACTCTTTCGACATTACTGAACATATAGCTCATTCTGCAGCAGTCCTACTCCGAATCAAAAGGCTGTCGAATTGATTTTATACGCATTCACGTGTGTTCACGTGGCATCGGGATCATGGACGCTGATATACATATCCGCGGCGAAAAAGTCGAGTACTTAAATTTGCTCGTCAGTGTGGGACCTTACTACACTGTCTTACACAAGCAAAAACCATTGCCGCTGAATGGAAACGCGCTGTGCTTGCTTCCGTTCGCCGGCGGGGCGAAAAGAGTACGCAGAAAAAAAATAGCACAGCCTGCACGGAGTTGTGCAAAGCTGGGCCATGGCAGAATCGTTGGCCACGAACAAGTTTCTCTTTTTAATCTGTACAGAATGCGTGGTTAGTGATCGAGCACGTAGCGGTTCATGATAATGGTAATTTTCTCTCTACTATGCGTGGCGAACGTTTACTATAAGAGGAAGAAGAGGAAAAATTATTTCAAGGAAGGAAATTATTTCAAAAGAGGAGTTTAAAAGCTAACTGGGTGGTGCCCTATGTCCAGGTCTCCGCTGGCTTTTGCCGACCGGCTGGCCTGAACTAGCTCGAATTGCGTTTAAACGTCCGAGTTGGCGAGATGAGCCTCCGCCTGCTCTTTTTTGAAATCTATGTGATGGTTTAGAAATTTATCTAAATCTGCAATGGATTTTATACAGTCTCGATATATATGTTGGGTGGGGTGGGTTAAAATGAGCACGGCCCGAAACGCGAGATTTTGACTTGGCCGACCTCTGTATACAGCTAATACCACGGGTACTTTTCTTTGTTTCTCTACTTCAGCGATAGGTGCTCCTAGTCGTTAAACATTTTTTTGTTTAAAAGTTCATGATTGCTCACAGCGTTTGCGTAGGAAAAATTACGCGGCTGGTGTCGGTGTGTTCGTGACCCGTCAAAAAGGGGTGAAGTACTGCTGGGCCACAATTTTGGACCCATGAATGAAGCTACTTCGACGTCGGTACAACTCCCGTATTCATTTATTTTTACTTTATACTACTAGCTACATACCACAAGAAGTTTGGTTCATATGGTGCAAGGACCAAAGCAGAATTTTTTTTTCAGTTCGGGCGTGTGGGAGTTGCAAAACGCGACAAAAAGGCATCTAAATGCCTTAGAGAGTGTCGTATTAGGTAAACCATTGACTCATACTAAATATATATTTTATTATTTTGCTTAGGACGGTTAGGACGTACAGGGAAATAATATACAGAGCTTGATGATGGGAGAATGACGCCAAAAACCATGACTTCTGTTGAGGACAGGACTCATTCTATTCGCGCTACCTTGAAGTTGTTTCACGTTCCCAACGATGCTCTCAAAAAGCGAATGAACAAACTGAAAGAGTGTCCAAGCCAAGCCGTTTACAAAAACGTCTTCACATTGAGTTTTCGTAAGAGTATTTTTCCATACGAAAATTTTTAATATAACAAGCGATAGAAAATTCGAAATTCATCGCCTCACAAAGCCCGGCTTATGAAGTTGAAAGCAACAAATGGCCCACGCAATTCGGCATCAAAACGTTCTGGTGCAACACAGCGCCGGGTTCTGTCTGTATTCATTGCGGGGAGTGCAAGGAGTGGGCTCATGAAGACTGCGTGGGGGCCCACGGAGTGAACTTCAGGAGCTTCTACTGCAAAATCTGCAGGGATGAAATTTTTTCACACAGTCTCGTTTTGCCCCACACAGTCCAGATTTGTCCCGCAGGTTGGGCCAAAATGAGACTCCGGTGCATTTTTTATTTGTATTTTTAAAATACCTCTTTAAACTGTTGCAACATGGTCATATTCAGGCAGCACATATCATGTACGCAAAGGAAAGTTTTTGCATTGAGAGTTAATGGTAAAGAGTGAAATAAAAATAATAATCTCAAGTTTTTGTCAAATTTTACCCCACTCTACCCCATACACGTTCACTTGGGCCTTCCAAAATATGTACAGCTCCGCGGTAACTGATATAAAACCGCAAGGGCTCTTTTTTGCCACAGAAATATGGCAAACTCCACTACTCGCCACACTGATCAACTGCAAATTACCATAATAACACATGGACGGCGAACACCGATCAATATTGTTACAGCAGAGCTGTCATGTAGGGTGTTTGCGATGTACTGTAGATCTAAAATTAGCATCATCATTAATAAGCACTCACCACCAAAGCATCCTGTACAGACGGTTAACAAGAGAAGCTGCAGTTTACCTAGAAGCTCTGTTAGGACTTAGCCTTACGGGATTCATTGAAATTGGGCTAGTTTTTTGTACAGACGTAAATAATTACTCAGAAACGCCGGTGCCACGCGTGAAAGCGTCTCATGTTCACTATTTGAACAGAATGCTTGATGGCTGTTGATCACGAACAAATTCATGACGACGATAGTTCGCTATGTAGGGCACACACAAAACGTCCACCATAACAGCTATATGTTTATTGAAAAAATCGCCTTTGGTTAATAAGCTGTAAAAAAAAACATTATTTCAATTGAACAAAACGGTGATGCCAATTACGTTCTGCGGTATCGGTTACGGATATGAGGCTGTGGGCCTCACTTCAAAATTTTCATTTAGTGTGTGCCTTCTGATGAATACCAGCGCATACTTTCACTCTCCCACACACACCCACTCACACGAGGGAAAAAACACGGTCACAAACTTTTGCTGGGCATGAACCCTTCGCATGAACCATTCCGTTGCCGCTGCTTTCGCGCTGAATTGTGTGCCAATAGCAGGACCACACATCACAAGGGACATTCAGTCCTACGCTGTTTGGGAAATTTGGTTTTCTAGACATCTAGTAATAAATACGAAACGTTATTTACCCAGTTCTGCTTCTTTGTTCTCAACCCAAAAGCCACTGCGCAAAGGAAGCAAAACAGAACTATAGAGCTGAAAGTGCACTCTCGATAACAATGATCGAAGCAGCCGCCTTTGTCAATGAGTCAATCTGCTTTTTTTTTGCTTTTCCTCTCGTTCTCTCTCTGTGCTCTTCTATGGTGTGCCTAAAGGAAACAAAATAAAAGAGTGTGAGAGAAAAAGGACCCCTATAAAACAACTCCGCTCGAGAACGATCCCGTGGCCCGCGCACGTTTTATTCTCGGGGCAAGATTTGTGGGCCTTCCCTTCTAGGCGTGGCATGTACGGAAAAGGAGCTCTCGTGGCGAAAACCCCACACAGTTAGCCTCCTGCTTGCAGATAGATATATATCTACGACTCGGTCAAGGAGGAGCATTTGGTGCTACCAGCACCATTGTGCGCAAACTCGGCCGGCCGGGCCTCCGAAACGTGACACCGGGCTCGCGCGCAAGCGAGCCTGGCGACGGCGATTGGTTCCAGTCGATATCGGTCGGCGGCAATCTCCTCTCTTCGCTCGGGATTTCCACAAATTAGGCTGTTAACGTAATGGAGTGCGGTGATCTGTTCCCCACTGGAAAAGAAGAAAGGCAGCGCCGAGCGCGACCGAAACACCCTCTTCTCTCTCGCCAATCCTCTCACGACGACGAAAGCGGCCCGCGATAAAGGTCGGCTCAAATTGTGTGGCCCGCAGCGGGCACCGGCGCGCGCGTGCTATGGCGCGTTTCTCGCGGCGCCGTAATGCTTGGGTTAATTTCGCTAATCAAACCCCTGTTGCCTCAAGCTGCCTGCTGTGCTCCCGCGCGGTCTCACGCGCTTTGCCCTGTTTTGCGCGGCCTCGTCTTATTTGGTTTTATAATGCCGTTCGTCGCTCATTAGCGGTTCGGTGCGAAGGCCACTGTGTCTCGGTTCGGCATTCGGCTGTACCGCTCTTGAATTACGCCGCGTAATTTCGCTGATGGCGCCGCTCAGCGGAAGAGTTTGATGCGGGCCCTAGGTCGTTGATGTTGGATAGAGGAGTACAAAGCGCGCTGCTCTGCGCCAACAGCACCGTTAAGAAGCCTATGAAAACATTGATTTTTGTCACACGAAGTGGTTTCAGACGTATACATGTCATCTTTGCCCTATTCTGTCATTTATTTTTGTTCTTTAACACCAGAGCTGTTTAAGCTTCGTGATGCACCATGTAGTGGGAAAAAATTATCATCATCATGAACAGGCAGGTGCTGTCTTCGCCCTCTTCTTTGTCCTCGTTCTCTTCGTCTTCCGTTTTATTCTCATAACTCATGCGAATACATGTCTGGTGTGGGGTGCAATAACATTGGTGGGTGAAAGAAGCAGTACAAAAAGCTAGAGAGATTAAACACGAAAAAAAAATAAAGAAGAGAAAAAAGAAACCGAGAGAAAGAAAGAGAGAGAAGATAAAGAAAGATAGAAAGACGGAGCAATAACTGTACGCAGACAGAAGTAGAGAGAGAAAAAAAAATTGCCCGCAGCTTCCCTCGGGGGAACACTGAAAAGAATGCGGAGCATATAATTGGTTGACGGGGTGTTAAAGTGCGACTTACTTGGGTCGATGGCTAAATTGGTTAACGTGGTTGTGAAATGGGGTGTTAAATTGCGACTTACTTTGGTCGATGGCTAAATTGGTTAACGTGGTTGTAGGAGGGGGTGTTAAATGAGTGAACACGTACACACGTATGCGAAAGGGCGGCGCTGGTCGAAGGGACGTCGATCATTGTGTTTGTGGATTCGTTGGAATTCATTTCACCGCGACCTTGGACGTCGACGCGCCGTACAAACCAACCGACGAGCGGCAACTGAGCGAGCGAGCGCCGACCTTGAGTATATATACAGCTCGACGGCGCATGCACTGTCAGCTGTTGAATGTTCTCGAAGCGCGACGCCACATGCGCGTCAACTGGAGAATCAGGAGAATTGTAGATGTCGAACGTGGTGTGTAGAGGAGGAAGGGTGCACAGATGGTGGAGGAGTGAAGCACGCGCGGTGTGTAGAGGAGGAAGGGATGCACAGATGGTGGAAGAGTGGGCGACGGCGCGACGGCGCATGCGCGCGCGTCAGCTGTCGAATGTTCGAGAAGCGGTGCGGACGGCGCGGACGGCGCACTACAAGGCGCGAGTATAAGATGCTTCCGCATCTAAAACATACACGAAAAGCGATTGAAGACAGCAAGACGGAAAGAGAAAAAAACAGTAAAAAGAAAGAAAGCGAATAAAAGCAAGCCTTGTCTACGCATAATAAAGGGTAGGAAGGAGGTGGGAAAGGGAAGCTAGAGTGAGGGGCATCGTTAGAAGAAGAGGAGTGGGAGAGCCGTAGAATAGACACATACAGCCACTGTGTACAGCGCGTGAGCAGCAGGCATTATGGCATTGTAGGGTGCTCTTCGATGCTCTTCCTTCCCCTGCCACTCATCAAGGCACCTTATGATAAGACCTTGCGGCTCCACGGGGTGACACCTTCTGGCTGTTGCGGTTCTCACGAGGTTTGTGCGGAAGCATTTGTGACCCAAGAGACAGGGCTACCTGCTTGGCACGAGTAACGATGGTGAAAGATGCGCTTGCTTAAACGAATATTAGTGTTCGTCCAAGGTGCTTTCGCCATCTTGATTCCAAAATATGACGGATTCCGAATGACTACACGAGCCAAGCCTGTTGTCCAAACGTGTTCTCGTTTGTAATATTCGGTTAAACAATCGCCCTTTTCTACATTGTCAGTCGTGCAAAGCATGTCTGTGAGGTCGCGCACGCTCCTTAACACACTACATCAGAGCCGCGCACAACTATCTCATCAGAACCGCGCAGGTCTCGCCCCACTGAGAAATACCGGCTACCTGCGCCCTCTACACAGTCGTAGACGCGACTGTACATGTACTGTATAGTACATGAATGAGTAGCATTGTTTATAGCTATGTATTTTTTAGAGTATAGCATGGGCTAGAGAAACTGCGGCGATGGCGTAGTGGTTAGAGCATCCGCCTCGCATGCAAGAGGTCCGTGGTTCAAATCCCGGTACCGCGCAGTTCCCAACCGGATTTAAAAAAAAAAAATCCGCGTGTTGATGGAACTGCATTAAGAGGCCTGGGGTGCGGCCTCACTGGCAAACACCGCCGAAAACGCACTCCCTCACCAGAGAAGGATTGGCCACCCTGGTGCAGTATCTGGCCACTACCTCCCACATGCTTACGTCAAATAACTCACGGCCCTCAGTCCCCAGCAGCTGCGAAGCAACTGACCACGGCGGCGGTCAGATCTGCAACGCAGCAGAGGGTGCTAAGAATCTCTGGATCCGGACAGGCCGCCATTGGAACCTGAACTTGGCAACGTTTAATGCTAGAACCTTATCTAGTGAGGGAAGTCTAGCTGTACTATTTGAGGAGCTAGAGGGTGTTAAATGGGATATAATAGGGCTCAGTGAGGTTAGGAGGACAGATGAGGCTTATACGGTGCTACAGAATGGGCACGTCCTTTGCTACAGGGGCTTGGCAGACAGAAGAGAACTGGGAGTGGGGTTCCTAATTCACAGAAACATAGCTGGCAACATAGAGGAATACTATAGCATTAATGAAAGAGTGGTAGGTATCGTAATTAAACTGAATAAAAGATACAAGATGAAGGTAGTACAGGCTTACGCGCCTACATCCAGCCATGATGACGCTTCAGTTGAAAGCTTCTATGAAGACGTGGAATCGGCAATGAGTAAGGTAAAAACACAGTATACTATAGTGATGGGCGACTTTAATGCAAAGGTAGGGAAGAAGCAGGCTGGAGACCAGGCAGTAGGAGATTATGGCGTCGGTACTAGAAACGCCAGAGGAGAGCTACTAGTAGAATTCGCAGAACGCAATAATTTACGGATTTTGAATACCTGCTACCGAAAACGAGAAAACCGCAAGTGGACATGGAGGAGCCCTAATGGCGAAAATAAGAACGAAATAGACTTTATAATGAGTGCACACCCTGGAAACGTGCAAGATGTGGAAGTGATTGGCAAGGTACGATGCAGTGACCATAGAATGGTACGGTCTCGAATTCGCCTAGACTTGAAGAAGGAACGGCAGAAACTGATACGCAAGAAGCCAATAAATCAGCTAGCACTGAGAGGGAAAGTACAGGAATTCAGAGTGTCGCTGCAGTACAGGTACTCGGCTCTTAGTGAGGAAACCAACCTTAGCGTAGATACAATGAATGATAATCTGACGAGTATCATTACGGAGTGTGCAGTGGAAGTTGGAGGCAGGGTAGTTAGACAGGACACTGGCAAGCTTTCCCAGGAAACGAAGAACCTAATTAAGAAGCGTCAAATCATGAAAGTGTCAAGTACAACAGACAAAATAGAACTGGCAGAGCTTTCGAAGTTGATTAATAGACGTAAAGTATGCGATGTAAGAAGGTATAACATGGAGAGAATTGAACGCGCTCTGAAAAACGGAAGAAGTGTCAAAGCATTGAAGAGGAAACTTGGGATAGGCAAAAGTCGGATGTATGCACTAAGGGACAAAGAAGGCAAAATAACTACCAATATGGATAGGATAGTTAAAATAGCGGAGGAGTTTTACAGAGATCTGTACAGTAGCCGAGACAACCATGACCTTAATACTATAGAAACTAGCAGTAACCCAGATTACAGCCCACCAGTAATGATAGAAGAAGTCAGAAAAGCTTTGGAGAGCATGCAAAGGGGCAAGGCTGCTGGTGAGGATCAGGTAACATCAGATCTGCTGAAAGATGGAGGACAGATTGTGTTAGAAAAACTAGCCACCCTGTTTACGAGGTGTCTCCTGACGGGAAGGGTACCAGAGTCTTGGAAGAACGCTAACATCATCTTAATACATAAGAAAGGAGATGACAAGGACTTGAAGAATTACAGGCCGATCAGCTTGCTCTCTGTAGTATATAAGCTATTTACAAAGGTAATTGCTAACAGAGTAAAGAAAACATTAGAATTCAATCAACCAAAGGAACAAGCAGGATTTCGAACAGGCTACTCAACAATTGACCACATTCATACTATCAGTCAGGTAATAGAGAAATGCTCAGAGTATAACCAACCCCTATACATAGTCTTCATAGATTACGAGAAGGCGTTTGATTCAGTAGAAATATCAGCCGTCATGCAAACACTGCGGAATCAGGGCGTAGATGAAGTATATATAAACATTCTGGAAGAAATCTACAGGGGATCAACTGCTACCATAGTGCTTCATAAAGAAAGCAACAGAATACCAATCAAGAAGGGTGTAAGGCAGGGGGACACAATTTCCCCAATGCTATTTACCGCGTGCTTACAGGAGGTTTTCAGAAGCCTAGAATGGGAACAGTTAGGGATAAGAGTCAATGGAGAATACCTTAGTAACCTGCGCTTCGCCGATGACATTGCATTGCTGAGTAACTCGGGGGACGAATTGCAACTAATGATTACGGAGTTAGACAAGGAGAGCAGAAAGGTGGGTCTTAAAATTAATCTGCAGAAAACGAAAGTAATGTACAACAACCTCGGCAAGGAGCAGCGCTTCGAGATAGGTAATAGTGCACTTGAAGTTGTGAAAGACTATGTCTACTTAGGGCAGGTAATAACCGCAGAGCCGAACCACGAGATTGAAGTAACTAGAAGAATAAGAATGGGGTGGAGCACATTCGGCAAGCACTCTCAAATTATGACAGGTAGTTTGCCACTATCCCTCAAGAGGAAGGTATATAACAGCTGTATCTTGCCGGTACTTAGCTACGGAGCAGAAACCTGGAGACTTACAAAGAGGGTTCAGCTTAAATTGAGGACGACGCAGCGAGCAATGGAAAGAAAAATGGTAGGTGGAACCTTAAGAGACAAGAAGAGAGCAGAGTGGATTAGGGAACAAACGGGGGTTAAGGATATCATAGCTGAAATCAAGAAGAAGAAATGGACATGGGCAGGGCATGTAGCGCGTAGACAGGATAACCGCTGGTCGTTAAGGGTAACTAGCTGGATTCCCAGAGAAGGAAAGCGGGCTAGGGGGAGACAGAAGGTTAGGTGGGCAGATGAGATTAAGAAGTTTGCGGGTATAAATTGGCAGCAGCAAGCACAGGACCGGGTTAACTGGCGGAACATGGGAGAGGCCTTTGTCCTGCAGTGGACGTAGTCAGGCTGATGATGATGATGATGGGCTAGAGATGTGTAGTACACGGATGTGCGGGAAAGAGAAGTGAAGGCGAGGAAGAGGGAAAACAGGAAGGAACGCCATTAGCCTCGCTGATTTCTCAGTCGGCCACTACTGCGTATCTGCCCACTCCACCTTTTTCTAATTTTGCATTTTATCGCACTACACAGAAGCACATACAAGTTATTTGAGCATAGTGTTTAATATGTTTCAGGAGAATTTCATATAACGATTCCACCACAGATATTTAACAAATTCTATTATTTCTCCCCCCCCCCTTTTTTTTCTTTCTTTTCTTTTTTTTAACATTGCGCCAAATTAATTTCACAGTCAAAACTCAGTATTCATATTCCCCTAATCTAGAAAATCTATAGTTATTTACTTGCATTAACCACCGGCTTCTTGGCCAATCCCCCTTAGTGGGTGAGAGCCACAAAAGAAAGGAACAAGCAAGCAAGCAATGTCTGCCATGAACGCAGTTGCATTGATCTGCCTTCTTCGAATAGTTGGGCATGTGATTCTTGTTTAAAAAAGTTGTGCTAAAGGCGCAGTGGTCGACCATTGGTAAAAACATTGCTTAGTGCAACGCCTAATGAAACTCTGATAGGACGCATGGCTATGATAAGGCCGCCCTATAATCAATGTTGGCAATTAGGTAATAAAAACAATACATTCAATTATCGCTGATATACGACGTATACAGCTCTCAGCCTCTGGCGTGACTAAGCAAATCTGTAACCGTAGCATTGTCTATTCCTTCCTTAACTGCACTACTTCAATACTGACATATGAGCCATCGCTTTAATGACTGCAGGTTTACGACCTGAAAACAAATTCTGCCGAGCCCTCCTTAGAAAGATTAACTGACGATTATTTATATGACCGTAATCAAGGCCACAAAAGAAAACTTTTTTTCTTTTCTTATCAGTAGGGCACACATGCGCGTGTTTATGTGTCCAATCCTATACGAAAACGTAAAACTACCCCTGTCATACATCGTTGATGCTTGAGATATTGGTACCCTATGCATGCAAACATGTCACTTTATAGAGGAATCATTGCGATGATGAATTATTGACGACCTAGATGTCTTCCATTTTCTAATCATTCTATACGGTAGTCAAGCAGCTGAGAGAATCTGGTTTGACCGCGGACAAACATAGTTAAATATAATACCAGAGTAAAAGGCCCAACATTTTAATGTAACGTGCAAGTGACACTCCATGTCATGCGAATCCTAGGAACGTTCCCAACTAACTTTTCTAGAATATTATCAGATACCTTTATTTTTAGGAGCGTTACGCAGAAATACACGCACCTATTAAATGGTACAGCGCCTGTGAAATGTTACTGTGCAGCAAGACGTTCAGTTAAATTACTAATACAGTCCTTACGTCACACTGATTGATTGATTGGTTGATATGTAGGGTTTACCGTCCCAAAACCACTAATCATTATAAAAGATGCCGTAGTGGAGGGCTCTGGAAATTCCGACCACCTAAGGTTCTTTAACATGCACCCAAATCTGAGCACACGGGCCTACAACATTTCCGCCTCCATCGAAAATGCAGCCGCCCAGCCGGGATTCGATCCCGCTACCTGCGGGTCAGCAGCAGAGTACTTTAGCCACTAGACTGCCGCGGCGGGGCTCGTTATGTCACAACTTGTGACTTAATGAAAATATGTTGTGTCATGCGCAAACTCTTCAGTGTTGTTAGCTTCACTAAGTAGGGAGACTAACGAAGTGCTTGAGAAGCTGTGCTCTCTTATCACGCTGGCAAAGACTCAAAGAGTCTATTCTGAGCACTTCTCCAGCTTTTTAAAACCTTTTTTCTGCTTCTACGACACGCAAATTAAACGTATGCGTAATGATTTCTCAAACAAAAGTAACTCGAATATGCGCACTTACAATTAAATTTAGTGCCCGTACTCAAAAAGTAACGATCAGACTTCGTTAAGCAACAGAAAGCAAAAATATTCACAGAACAAGATATGGGACAAAAAAAAAAAAGAAATGAAAACATAGGGCGCATTAGCGTGTCGCAACATCGCGAATGTTATGACCATATTTGATAACAAAAAAAAATCAAGAAGACAACTAGAAGCCCACGGGTGCTTTAAAGGCGTTTCGCAACTCACATCGCATTCATAAAAAAAAAAAACGTCCAAAGTGCGCTTTGGAGATTGGAGATATTTGTTGCATGCCGCTTATGATAATTAAAGAGGTGCTCCACAAAAGAAATAAAGATATAAACAGCGATGATACTAAAAAGTCAAGCTCAATTTAATCAATGTAGAATCAGCGCAAACCGCACTTCTTTCCATCGAGAAAGGACGAGCCGTGGCACGGTGCGCGCGATATAGAGAGGCGTTTAGACAGAAATATACGCCGTCATTATATTTCCTTTTCTTTTCTTTACATCGAAACATTCTCGAAAGCTTTCCTGCGATAATTTCGCTTATCTTTTCTTCTCAAATCAAACAAGTTTTCTTGTTTGTCCGCTGCCTAATTATTAAATGTGGCGCGCGTGTTCATTTGCTTCTTGAGTGGACCATCCTTACATTTTTCTGTTCACCCAACTATATCATAATTTTTTATGTCCATATTTTTTTTTCTCGCCAGCAACGAATGGTCACAGCGCTACGCCGGGGCTTGCATTAGCGAAACGATTTCGACTTATCGCGAAATCTAATTAAACAGGGCACTCATTTATTATTGCCGTTTTGCATACATACTTGGGGCCTGTTTCGTGCCCGCGGCACTGCGGTGGATCGTTCTCGCTGGTTCCTTTGTCATTTTTTTTTTTGCTTTGGACAGAATGTTAGGAAAGAGGGGTGGGTGTACGTAGCCCCATCTCATTTTTGTCCCGGAGCCGATCGTAGAAACCACGAGATAATTTGATTCTCATTAATGCCTGTTTGTCTCGGTCCATGTGGCGAGTTTCTTTCGTTAACACGTTTGATTTCATGGAAGTGCCCCGCTCTTTGTGCTCATTACCTTCTCCGCCCCCTTTTTTTAATACATTTCGACTATACAGCGAACACGCAATTATAAAACAGGCTATTTTACTTTACATTACATCCTCGAGTCCCGGATGTTTGAGATTGAATCTAGCTCGTCGAAGAAGAATAATGCGGGAAAAGTGTGCAACTCAACCCCTACCCCCTCCCCCGAAGACACCCGTAGAAATCTTCTCCCTATACGTACAAGAATGCACTTACAATCTCTCCTTCACTTATCACTTATCGTCGTACTAAAATATATTTCTCATTTTTAGTTACTATAGCGTTCTATGTACACCGAACAATGTTACATGGTCGAATTCGTTAAAAACAAGTGCATAATCAGGTTGAGAGGGGGGGGGGATATTTTGCGGCTACGCCTTTCGTACAATTTCGCATTGCTCTCTCAGGCCATTGTATTGAAAACACGTCGAGCAATTCAGTTCCCATTTGCAGCATCTAACTTCATATATGATGAATTAATATGGAGCCACCGAAATATACATTTGCTGGCACAGTGCTATTTGTGTTCTATACTTGTCTCTGTAGTTCACTCCTGAGTTGCTGCTATAGTTGCTTCGTTTCAGTGATATGATCGCGTCTAACGAGAACCCTGGGCAAGTATGACGTGTGTGACGCAGTGACCGTGACCTCCCGGTATTTAGGACCGTAGTTGTATAATTGCGTAAGGAGAACACATTTAGGTCGCCTCAGTGAAAATTGGGCCTGGCCCTTTTCTCTTCGAAAGCTCCTCCTTGGCATCAGCCACACTATTTCAATACTGTTTGGAATACCCAATTCAGAATACTGCCTACCGTGACAACGGTAACTACGGCATTCGTAACTTCAAAATTTCCCATAAAATGACAAATCTACTAATTCTTTTATTTTATCTGTTACCTCACAGGAAACTTTGCACTTACCGATAGTGGTTTACTATGGTGTGTTTGAACAGTCTCTATAAATAGAGGCGAAAATAACTATGTAGGGCAAGAAACCCACTTGGCTGAATCACAAACGTAAGGGACGTGAGGGAAGACATCACCGGCAGTGTGGCAAACACGAATGCTGCATTTTTAAGGCGGAGTTGCAGAGAAGTTCTGCAACAGATAACTCTGACTCAGCGTATAATCTTGCTGGAAATTTCACTCTGTATGAACAAGATAGTTAACATTGCAAACTGGTAAAATATGTCATCGCCATGATACAATCTTGAAGTTGAGTACAAAACTTTGAGTACACTATAGGTCACTCTTAACACTGTACACCTATGCCCTTTGTAACTTCTCTGCGAGAGTACCCTGACTTCAATCTTTAATTCGCTAACATCGCACCTCTTGTCTGCACAGGTTATTCGGCACCACCGGGCTATGCTCAGCGTGCAACAAGACCATCCCAGCCTTCGAGATGGTCATGAGAGCACGCGGCAACGTCTATCACCTGGAGTGCTTTGCCTGCCAGCAGTGCAACCACAGGTAAGAGAACCATACTGCACACACACCCACACACACACATGAGGAAATGCTAGTGATGTAGTCTGGGGGGGGGGGGGGGGCTGCCCATAGGGCCGGAATTAGCCAAAGTCTCGGGGAGATGTCGAGGAGAGTAGCCGAGGCTGATTACAAGAACATTTATTTACACTATTTGCACAGTGATGGTAGCGTTGCTACACGGTGGAAGCTCTCAATGGAAGCTTGATGGGAGCTTCTGGGAGCTTGTCCGTAGCGTCTGGGCGCTCGCATTTTAGGCCTTGCTCTTTCCCTGCAGGGAAAACAATTGAGTCTAGGACAGTCCAGTGAAATTGTCACCTTCATCTCCACCCTCAAAAGAGGAAAATTAAACCCTGCCTACTTCCCAACCCAGGAAAGAGGGAAGAGGCATGCCCAGTTCATCCCATGGCGAGGGAGAAACACTACGCACGACACAAAACAGCGCGACGATGCTGGGTCGTACATGCAGATCAACTGTGTGGATAGGTGCAGAGGTGACTCATCAATGGGTCCTGCAGCACCGGGCAGGCCACGGCTTGTGAAAAACGGTCGCCATGAAGGCACCACGGAGTGCATGAGAAACGTACTTGACGACCGCTTCCAAGCTCTTGGCTAATCGTTCGGCGCGTCTCGTAGGACGTTGAACAAAGCAAGCAGCCTCAACCGCCAACAGCACTTGCTAGGACGTCAGTCGGTCTGGCGTGTTCAAAGGATTTTCGATGAACGTGCCGACTACGCTCGGGAATTCCAAATACTGCTGTCGTGTTGTCGTTGCCTTTGGCGCATCCCTAGGAGCGCTGACCCGGAAGAAGTCATGGTACGGTTTGCTGCAATGTCTCACGCGTCCAAGTGGCGCCAAGCCACGGAGGCCGATCATAACAATCGTTTTATAATTTCCTCCATAACATGACAGCCCAATGCCATGAAATGTTTCGGGTGGACATGCACAGTACATGCAACACAACACTTGAAGCTACTTTAGGCACTGTGAATCCACTTTATGCAGTCGACATTGTAACACAAGTAATACATGTGTAGCTCCTATAGTTCTGAATGAACTAGTCATACGGTATACCCTCGTAGGTAACGATGCCGTCTAAAATGCTGCTACTGTTTGTGATTTTCTCAAGTCACTTCCTTTTAAACAGGAACGCGGATGTGCTTCATAGGGCTAAGACAACAGTGGCGGTCGTAGAATTGCTGAATAAATAGAATTCATTGTGTCTGTTGGGAATCATGCATGCATTTATTATATTTGCTGCGCTAATTGCCGGGTGGATATAAAATCAAGTTGTAATACAGAGGAGGTGAACGCCACACGAATGCATATGCGCAGGTTCTGCGTGGGCGACCGCTTCTACCTACACGAGAATCGCATCCTCTGCGAGTACGACTACGAGGAGCGAATGATCTTCGCTAACATGCCGTACTTCGGCGGTGCCGGTGGCGCTGGCACCGGAGGAATGCCGGGGCCAGGGGCCAGCGGACCAATGGGTCTCAACCATCACCACGGCCCACCGCCACCCGGAATGACGTCGGCCTCGGGAGGTGGTCTCGGGGGCCAGCCCAAGCGATTGCCAGGACAGACACCGCCTGTGCCCGTGCCCCCGATGGCTGGACCCGGTGCACAGGGAGCACCCCCTGGCCCGTCCGGAGTGGCGCCTCCGGGGTCTCTGCCAAACGGCACGGCAGGTCACCACATGACGGACGGTGCGGACCATCTCTCGGGTGGTGTCCACACCGTGGGACACCCTTCGGCGCACAGTGGTCCCTTCGGGAACCAGCCACCCGGCACAGAGTCCATGCTGGAAGCCAAGTGAAACCAGACTATGCCGCCGTTGTCAAGGCTGGGATCCTTCAAGATAGCACCGCCTCGATCTACTAGCCTGGTGTAATGGAGGCGTTTTCATTGGTGAAACGATCGTTCATTCCTGTCAAACGGTGCCACCGTAATGAAGAGAACTTCGGGATAAAAGTCTAGGCTAGGCATCGGTTGGTTTTCTCGGATAAGTGTGAAACATTTGCGTTTTAAATAGCAAAAAAAAAAGAATCGTTTTATGATACAAACCCCGATACACACATTACTATTGCGAGTTTTCACGTTTGAAGATGAGGGTGTCTGATTGGAACACTGCATTTGGGTTTATTCTTTTTCTCTCATTCTTTCTTTCTATCTTTCTTTTGTCGCCAGTAGCACGTTTTGAGTAAATGCATGTAATGTTTCAAGACTAGCATAGAGTAAAAAAAAAAAAACGGAAAGAACACTATCGCGTTCAACAGTACTTGCTGCACAAGAGCTGAGAATGGAGCTCACGGAGCAGGTGGCCGCCAATATGTGAGACTCCTGGAAAAATTAAAATGCTGAAGATACCAGCAGTCCACCGATGCGTATACCCCGCTCACGTTATTGTGCGTTTGTATCTTGGACTAATTTGGTGATAGGATCGGACTACGTGAGTCAGCAATCTTGTCATTTGAGCGAATACCCGCTGTGACTGCCTCATTAATAATGATTCATTTCCCTTTGTTTATTGGGCCTCAATATATCGTTGCATAGTAGATGATTACGTTAACTGATAGCGGGACACGGTGCGTTAGTTCACGTGAGCCGATCACTGTAGTCATCGGCTATTATCTCGCTCAATAATTGCTCCCGCTAAACTGCAAAATGGAAAAAAAAAACTAGCGATTGTTCCATAATCGAATACAACTGATGAGTGAAGGTTAGTAGAAGCGGGACGCAAACAATTCTGCGCCTGGTCTCACCGCTGGCTTTTATGAATGGCGATAGGTTGGGGAGCGGGTAGGGAGAGCGTCTGTAACGCTCGGTGGCGGGAACGACTGAGCAAGTGAGCGTGCGGCGCGCGCAGCGCAGGGCGAGCCAGCCCAGGAAGCAGATCTACCACTGAGTGGAACCCCGAAAATGCCCCGCGTTTGAAGGCAACAGGGCGAAGCGATGGTTTCGCACGTTCGCTGGTATGAGGGGAGAGGGCATAGTAAAAGAAGGAAGGAGAGGGGTTCAGGTGAGAAATGGGGCAAGCGGTAATGCAGCGGGGAGCTTCGACGACGACGGCGGCGACTGTGGGCAGCGGGCTTAAAAACCTTCCCTTTAAACCCAAAAAACAAAAAAAAACGAATAAAGAGGCACGGCAGCGTTGGGGCATGAGGAAGCATGTTATACTAAAGGCGAGTAATGTCGTGCGAGTTCGCGCAGTAAGGTAATATTGCCGCTTCGACGAGAAGCAGCAGCTGATCCATAAGCAGGACGAGGAGGTATGCGCATTGCAGGACACACAATACCCTTTTCTTCATTGATTTCGTGAGCATGTTTCGTAAAAATATCTCGCGTTTGCGCAGCCATCTCGGACACTAGCACCCCCCGCCACATCACGCGTTGCATTTGTGCGCGCGAGTACATATGATTAGGCGATAATTCTGGGAAGAAAGTATGACGTGTGCAATTGTCACTTTATGACATTACTCCAGCAGAATCAGAATCTCCGGTTAGCAGTGTTGCGATCAAACAAGCAGTAGGTGCAGCACTGTGTTCTTTCACGCGCTAAACAAGCGCCGTTGAAACAGTAGTTCAGTGTGCAAATTTGCTAACGCCGTTTTGGTACGCAATCATCCGCGCTATGGCTTAAAACAGTCAATTTGTTGTAGAGTGTAAAGTCGCCCCCTTAAGCAAGCAAGATGATGTAGGAACTGAAGCAACTGAAACATGAAATTGCGTGTTGGTGTATTTTGCAGTAATGCATTTGTGCACTTACTCATATGTGTATACGTGCGTTCCTTATAGCTTATTCGGTTCAAAGGTCCAGAAAAGGCTAAAACATGAAATTCAGAAAAAAAGGCAGACTACAGCTTTGGTTCTAATAGATGTCGAAGCCTTTGTACGAACATCAATCTCTAATCAATATCATCACGTATTTGTTTGTAGGCTTTTTTTTCGCATTGAAAGAAAAAAGACAAACTTTCGCTGTTGAAGCCGTTTGCGTTCTTCGCACATGTGAAAGATTACTGGACTCTGCCAGCACTATAAAAAATGACACATGCACTTTACCAACAATGGGCGCAGTACTGAGCCATTTCTGTTACGCTTGTGGGAAAAAATAATCTCATTTTTTCTGAGGAAGGTGACGGGTATTCTTTATTTTAGGAATTATATTTTTTCCCCGAAAGATGGTTGACGATGGATGCCAACGCCGTAACTTTTTGACAAAAGTCATTCTTCTCAAAAACATTTGGTTCGGTGATGCGTGTTTGCTCACTTTTGGCGACAGGTACTTTTATATATATATATATCGCCGAAAAAGTTCACGCAGGTGAATGCCGTAAGAACAGTCTTAACTGTGACGAATGCAATAGGCTGAGTGGGAAATGAGATTTGATTGATATGTGGGGTTTCACGTCCGAAAAGCACCATATGATTATGAGAGACGCTGTAGTGGAGGGCTCCGAAAATTTGGACTATATGGGGTTCTTTAACGTATACCAAAATCTGAGCACATGGGCCTATGCCATTTTCGCCTCCATCGAAAATGCAGCCGCCACAGCCGAGATTCAATCCCGCAACCTGCGGGTCAGCAGCCGAGTATTTTAGCCACTAGACCACCGCGGTGGGGCGAGTGGTGAATGAGACTGCATAATGAGGTGCTGCCTTTGTCAATGAAATTGTGTTTAGAAAAAAATATTTAACGATTTCGTGTACTTCGAACTCAACTATGGGAGAGCACTGAGCCATCCCGCTAAAACTTCACGGGTAATTTAAACCATGCATTTATGGCACACATATTGAAGGGTGTACGAGGCGTCTAGTCAACAATAAACATTCTCTACAGCACCATGACTTTCACAGTCATGCTGTAGTTGCGGGTGTTGCTTGAATACAGGGGACAATTGTTTTTTTAAAGCATATTGACGCCACCAGCAAGCTTCTTAACGTTTCCTTTTTTTTTCTTTTGCCATTTAAACATAGTAATGCCACAATTTCTTTTTTGTTTCTTTACGTAACCGCACAAACGTAGCCAGCCTATATTCCTATGACGTCTGAACAAACTGTGAGGAATGTTTTACGTCATCAACTGGATGAATTACTCAATGCCCATAGCATGGTAGCAAATCGGGCACACATCGCTCCCTCCTTTCCGTTTTCTCCTCGACAAGCGCACAGATAAACATTATTGACCGCCGTACTTGTTTTAGGACATCACAGAGTTGGATTTTGCCACTCATCTTTTTGTGTTTTTTCAATAAATACTGCCCCATCCCAATATTGTAAGCTTACCACTGATACACGCTCACTCATTAGCATAAATTGGGAATAACACTCCCACTTCTTGGTGTAGTCAAATGAGACGCTCTAGTCGCTTTATTGAAAGACTGTTATGTTCATATTATTTTCTTTATTGCGTTCATCATAAAAGGTGTAACCTCCGAAAATATGCCTTTTCTGTGCTTGTGAACAAGGGAAGAAAATGTTCCGGCCATCACGAGAGCATACACGCTGGCTTGCGGCATTGATTTCATCACTGTTGCATTTTGTTTCGCGATGTCGAGCTGGGCGCATGGCAAGGCGCGTTCTTTGATATTAAATTACACTGGCCATTGGAGTAGGGGATCATAACACCGAAGTATAGCATATGGTTAAGCGAATTGTAACGTCATGATGGTCAACGCAGAAAAAAGATTACAAGTAACTGAGGAATTTGTTTCTGAGGCATTGTTGTACTTCTTCTTTAAATCACACTGAAGAAGCTACCGGTGGATCGCCTCGTTGAGTATGTAAATAAGCAACACGCACATATTCTTGTTTTGTTATACCGTTGTTGCATTCACGCGAATACAGTCAAAACCATCGTTCGTTCTCAGCGGTAACGTTGGTATCAAACTTAACGCGTGAATATATATCGTGTTCAGCACGTTTTACCTGTCGTCAACAGCTAGTCCCTTATACAGTTCTGTTTTCTCCTCGTTCTAGCCTTCGTCTAGTCAAACGAGTGCTCATTCGCGAACATCAGGTGGCTTATCTGCTACCACGCCTCCACTAAAAGGCAAGAAAAAAATGCCCCACGGTAAGCAACACTAATCAAAACGTACTTCCGCGTTTTACCACTGTAATTAAGCCCACCCCTGTAAAATAAAGAAACATGTAGTTCTATAAACCGGTAAATAAACTCGTTTCATAAAATCTGACTCAATGCGTCCTGTGTGTTCTTTCTTTTCTTTTTGCGATCAAAGTTGTTCCTACGATATTCTGTGTGCCGAATAGTCCTTTTATGCTGGCTTTTCATGTGATGGCGCACACGCAGTGTAAATCGATACTTGTCCATTAGCGTAACCTTATACGCCAAGTTATTGTTGTCTCGTCACGTAGGTATTGTTCTTCTCTGAAAGGAGTTCCTTGCTTCCTAAAGAAGGCCTATAGGCTTCTAATTACATGGTCACTATTCTTCTCTATCGTGCATAAAAAAGTAGAGCGCGTAGAACGGAACGATGTTGTTTAATAATGTCCCATGTGATTAGTGTATACAGGAAAGCTCGGAATCACGAACCATAGTTACCTGCTTCCCGTTAATAAAACAAATATATTTTTCCTAACTTATTTGGCTTTTGAGGTTTAGCGCAGTCATATCGTTATGAGAACTTATGACCTTCGCTTGAGAAGAAACAGTAAGGGTACCATAATCAGTGATTTCCACCAAAGAGAAAAGAAAATCACATATTATAAAACGTTTGAAAAGAGATATTGCTATGTCTGAATGAATACTTGCCGCAACAAAATCAACTTTATGACACTACTTACGTTTACACCGCGATCTTCAGAACAGCTACTTAGCTGCGGTCGTCTAAAACAAGAGTGAAGAATGAGCAAGTGAACGGGAACGGAAGAAAAATAGAGGTACGTTTCTCTTTCTTTTTCGTCATCTAACTTCGTACATCTGTTGTCCACAGATGCGATGAGAGATAGTCTTGTTTTTATTGCAAGCACCTACAGTGATAAGCAACTTTTGGTTTTCAGAATGCCTCAAACAAAGAAGCATTCAAAAACAGGAAACTAAACTGTAAACACGTATTTACGCGGGTTTACTTAGAAAAACCCCTGGAGCTCCAATCAGTCGTAACTGTCGCTTTAGGAGAGATTGCCCTAATATTGCTGTGACGCAGAAACGATGTGGGCTCCTATATGATCGTTAAGACATCTCATCCAGGGTGCAAGTAGAGCCTACAGCCGGTGCAGCTTGCAATGAAAATGGAAGCTTCCTTCGACCCTGCATCTTGCGAACTCTTTGTTGTTATTTTTATTTCATGTAAGCCCTGTCTTTCTCATAGACAAAACAACATGAGAGTACATCAGCTGTGACATTGTATACGTTTGCGACTCTTCTAAAAAGAGAGAGCGCTGCTTGCCGATTAATTGCACACTTCGAGCACTGGCTCCTTCTGTCTCGCAATCATAGCACTACTCGGACTACTCGATTTGTTCAGCGGCAGTTATGATCGCAAGAGAGCATCCAATTCGAACATACATCACCACTGACAATTTGAGAGCCCACATAAGACACCTCTGCCGAGTTCCTGGTCACCATGTTGCAGTGTTGCCACTTCAAAGACCACACGCGATGTTTTCAAAGATTATTTCTGCACATAGAGAATGCCTTCCTTTTGGCTTCACTCCAGCAACAAGACCAGCGTCACCCCCGTGGTGCCTACAACAACCACAGGTGTGCCTCACTATTCCGGGAATAACGAACAAGAGCCATCATTCAACAGTGGTCCTACGACAGGTGACATTGTCGCTACTCAACAAAAAATACGGCCAGAGGACCCACATTTACACCGATGGATCGGTCTCGGCTGACAGCTCCACAGGTGCTGTTGTCATCCCGGCGTACCAGGTCACTATAAAGCTCAAACTGTCGCATAGGACAACATCCACAGCAGCGGAGCTTGCCGCCTTACGTGCTGCTATACTTTATATCGCGGAAGCCCGACCTCAAAAATGGGCTGTGTTCTGCGACTCCAAGGCATCCCTTCAGAGCTTGCAATCAGCTTTACGACAGAGGGAGCATCAACAACTAGTGAATGAAATAAGAGAAGTGATTCACGAAGTTTTATCAAAAGGACATGACTTGGTGTTCCAGTGGTTACCGGGACATTGTGGTATTGTCGGTAATGAACTTGCTGATAATGCTGCCCGATCCGCCCACGCGGACGCCCAGACAACCCCAATTCCATTGTCGAGAACCGACGCTGCAAGGGGCCTTCACTCGTTCGCTAACACCATGTCGGAAACTTGGCTGAGTGACCCCAGTGTCAGGAACCGCCGCCTACACAAATTGGACCCATCGAGAAAGCTTAAAGTTCTATCGGACCTCTCCCGCCAGGATGCAACTTTACTGTGCCGCCTGTGGTTAGGAGTAGCTTTTACAAAGGCGTACTCTTTTCGCATAGGAATGGCGGATAGCTCCCGATGTGAATCGTGCGACACTGACGAGACAATAGAACATCTACTGTGTTCATGTGAACGTTTTGCGAGCGAACGCAACTTTCTACGCGAAACGTTAGAGACAATAGACAGTAGACCTTTTTCCGAAGAGAAGATACTTGGCTCATGGCTCTACGCGTCGCTGGCCAGCAAAGCGACGCGGGCATTGCTAAGTTTTCTAAAGACGACCGGACTACGCGACTGCTTATAAGCGTGCAATGGACAAGGTCACTTCTACACACACGTTGCCCTTCACTTCTCTCTCTCTTCTCCTTTAATCTCCTCACCCCTTCCCCCCAGTGCAGGGTAGCAAACCGGACGTGCGTCTGGTTGACCTCCCTGCCTTTCATTTCTTCCCTTCCTCCTCCTCCTCCTCCTCCTCCTCCTTGTTCAGCGGGGCACGTGACACTGCACAAAGAGACATTCTTTTCGAAAAACATAAATACCTTGAAATGGATGTCCACCATAACTGTATACTCCGCACTAGAAGCGAAAGTTGGCCTAGTTGGTGGCTCATGCTTGGATGAAAAAACAGCCCAAACATTTAGACAAACACTGAAGAAGAGACGACAAAGCCCTGAGTTCAGCGCCGTCAAGGCGCTGAACTTTAGGAGCGGAAAGATGACTGAAAGAAATAAGAGCGAAATGTGGATTCATCGATGAACGATAAGCTCCACAAAAAGCAGGGTGAAACAAAGTTATATAAGATATTGTAAATATGTGGCTGACAGAACAGCCGACTCCGACTCGATAAATCAGGCGGACGTTTCCTAGCGTCCGCATAAGCCCATAACGTAAACATTGCTTCGCCTTCTCCTTCCAAAAAGCTCCCGCGCTCACTGGCATGCCGGCGCAAAGCTGGTCTTTTCTTCTCTCAGGCTGAATGCGGCAAACTCAACAATATCCTCAACCAAAGATAATCATCATCGTCATCGACATCGTCATCGTCGTCGTCGTCGTCATCATAACTACGCCCATTGCTGAGAAAAAGCCTTTTCCATGTTCGGCCAACCAACCGGGCCCTGGGATTTCTGCTACCACGTTATACCTGGATGCTTCTTAACCTCATCTGCCCACTTAATTTTCTGTCTCCCGCTTACACCTTTGCCTTCTTTTGGAATTCAGTCAGTTACCCTTAATGACTAGTGGTTATTCTGCCTACGCAATACTTGCCCTGCCCGTGTCCTATTCTCCTTCTTGATTTCCAACTATGATATCCTTAACCACGTTTGTTCCTGACCCACTCTACTCTATTCTTGTCTCTTAAGGCTACTCCTGTGATTTCCCTTTACACAGCTCGCTGCGTCATCCTCAACGTAAGCTGAACCTTCTTTGTAAGCCTCCAGGTTTCTGCTCAGTAGGTAAGTACCGGTAAGATGCAGCTGTTCCATTCTCTTGAGGTATAGGGGTAAACTACCATTCAAGGTTGATTAGTAATTATTTCTGACATATTTGCGAGACCCACTGACTTGGTTATGGCGTTTCTTTGCTGAACTACGGCCATCTCGGTCGAGGTGGCCTCCTTTCGATGCACGCCAAAGGATAGATTTAGGCGCACGTTCAAGACCAAATTTTCGCAGCCCTCCAGCAAACCACGTCTCATATATTTATCGTAGATTTAGGATGTATGATACCGACAATTATTGTTCCGGTTGGAAGTGCACACAAAGCATTACAATCTACTGTACACAAAGCCAGGCTTACCGACACGGATGCAAGAAAAGGTAAACAAAGAACGTAAACATTGACGATTCTTTTTGTTTTTCTCCCGTGCCAGTGTCACACGCCAATTTCTAATAATAATAATAATAATAATAATAATAATAATAATAATAATAATAATAATAATAATAATAATAATAATAATAATAATAATAATAATAATAATTGGGCTTTACGTCCAAACCCATGATAACAATATGAACGCCGTACTGGAGGGCTTCGGAAGTGTTGATACCGGCTGTTTCTTAACGTGCCCGGACATCGCACTACACACATGCCTCTACCATTTCGCCTCCACTGAAATACGACCGCCATAGCTGGGATCGAGCTTGCGACCTTCGGGTCAGCATCCGAGCACTTCAGCCACTGTTCCACCGAAGCGGACAACTGTTTCTAACGCTGTATCCCTGTAAGATGTTTCATCTTGCCGTACTTTTAAGCTTCGTTACCATACGGTAGACACAGAAGTCCATCGACGTTTATTTGTAAGAGAAAGCTCGATAAAGTGGAGAAAGAAGAAAAAGAAAAGAGGAGGAGAAAAGAAAACGAAAAAAAAGAAGTTCCGCAAATCCCACGTACGTTCCAAATTGATGTTATGCGAAACATGTGCAAGCAACCTGACTGTGTTTTAGTTTTTTATATTAAGTGCAACGTTACGAAGCTGCGCTAAAGATATGCACAAATTTATGAACAGGCACACGTTATTGAGCCGCATAAGTTTTATACAGCACCGTGATTAATAGTAACACAAGAATCGGAAAACGGATGTAAATCGCTGCTGCTCGCGAGGATCGTAGCCCTAGAGGATCCTACACAAATAAACTTAAGTGGATAATCCACGACTCTAAATGATGTTAACCCGACGTGACGGCTGTATTGTAGGAGTACATATGTAATGTTTATGAAATTTGAAAGCTAGCACTCCAACCACAATTAGCACGTCCCGAACGTTATATCTATTTCAAAGGTAGTTCCGAGACCTGACCTGGCTCAGTGGTAGAATACTTGATTGGCACGCAGAATGCTAGGGTTTGAATACTGCTGAGACAATGACATTTTTTCTTTGCATTCGCCCTGCCAACGCTAGGGACGTCCGCTTTTTCTTAACAACCAGGTGTTAAAATTACCCGTGTGTGTTCTCGCCGTTCCTGTGTAGACAGAAACCCTCCAACACCTGTGGCACATACCCGCCCCCACGTGTGTGCCACTGATTTTTGCAAAGTGTTTAGCGACGTACGCGACGGGATATTGACATTATTCATGCCATGACCAATGAGTCCTATACGTCAAACCATTTTCCCCTTCCGTACTAATTCTGCTGTATACCTCAATTTAAGGGGCTGACGTATGCGGATAGATAGATAGATAGATAGATAGATAGATAGATAGATAGATAGATAGATAGATAGATAGATAGATAAATAGATAGATAGATAGATAGATAGATAGATAGATAGATAGATAGATAGATAGATAGATAGATAGATAGATAGATAGATAGATAGATAGATAGATAGATAGATAGATAGATAGATAGATAGATAGATAGATAGATGCTCAAAGAGGTTACAGTATGCAAAGAAATGCTTCGCTTTTAAAACCGCCAGGCCTGCGCGGAATGCGCCACGCTGACACAGCGAAAGGTGGAAGAGTGGTCTTTCTGAAGGTTTTTTTTTTAAGACTATGGGTAGCTGCTCCAAACACACTTGCAGAGTACACACAACGTCATAAATCAATTGTGTATAGTAGGCAGGCATTCACTACATGCTACCATTCATCATTCTTCGAAAAAGCCTGGTACCCGCTGCACACTCGCAAATAATTTTTTTTAGTTATTTTTATGCGGTGACTGACCGCAATGAATAATTTTGCCAGAAGCTTTTATGATCCGCACAATCCTCCACAGTGGGTATGTGCCACAGTTAATAGGTGGACAAGATTAAGCTTTTCTAATGGGTTGGAGCATTTGACGACCCATTCATTGCGCAAATCCCATTGTGTGACATTCAATTGTCGATTTATTTATTTCTGGGGTCTACCCTCCAGAAAACACCAAATGGTTATGAGAGACGCTGTAGTGGAGGGCTTCGGAAATTTCGACCACCTGGGGTTCTTTAACGTGGACCCATATCTGAGCACGCGGGTCTACAGCATTTTTGCCTCCATCTAAAATGCAGGCGCCGCCGCCGCCGGGATTCTTCGCCTGCGAGTCAGCAGCCAGGCACCTTAGCAACTAGACCACCATGGCGGGGCGAAACTTTGTTGCTCCTTTGCTGATCTTAAACTCTTTACCACCAATATTGACGCAATTCCTTTGCGGACATCAAGCGTGTCTATGGCCAGTTTGCAAATGAGTTTGCAGCACCGGCGTGGCTCAGTGGTAGAATACTGGCCTGGCACTTAGAGTACCAGGGTTTAAAACCCATTTTTTGTTTTTTATTTAGAAAGTTTTTTTCCTTATTTCGTGTGATAGTGGAAGCGGACAACTATGCGCACGCGACACTTGTGATATCCCAGCAGCTTTCGCTGCAAAAAGAAGGGAAAGAGCAACGTTTTTATTTTTTGTTTCAGTTTATTTTATATTCTTGTATTGTTACACAACCGAGTAAAGCTAGTTTACCGTTTTTCGTCACGCATTTTTTTTTCGCTCAGTCCTTAGATAACGACATGTTTATTACGTATACGCGCACGTTGCATCTGCGCCTTTTTTGTTGCTTGCTTTAACGTTTCCCTCCTGCTGCAGTTTCTTCCCTTTAAAACGGCAGAACGAGCTTAAGCCCCGGTGACTGTTTGCGCAAAAGATACCCATTTTTCAAATCAGGGCATTAAATTAAACGTCGTTTCGTTTCGAGAGAATTCAAAAGGCCCCCCCCCCCTTTTTTTTTACGGAGCCTCGAGCCAAATTAGTTTCGGGCGAAATGAACAGCGAGCCTCGATGCTATATTTTTTTCGTTGCAGACGAAGATATTTGGGCCCAAAATGCACGCAAGACAGGAAAACAAGAACGCAAGGGGAATTGGAATAAGAAAGAAAGGGGGAGGGGTGAGAAAAAATATACGCGTGTATAATAAACGCTTTTATTCTCTTCGAAAAATCTGGGAAGGAGGCACAGAAAAGACGGCGACGACAACGCAAAGTGAAGCCGTCAGGGGCACGAGTGCTCTTTGCATGGCAATCGGACAAAGGAAATAAAGTGGGAAGGCGACGCCGAGGAACGATCGAAAGGGTGAGGAAGCGAGAAAACGAGAGGCAAATAAATGAAACGAAGAAATTAACACGCACCGAGTAGAAAGAAGAGCAAACGCGCAGCTACAAGGAGTACGTTAAGAACACCCGAAACGACAACGCCGCCGGAGTTGATGTCTTTTCTTAAACGAGGCTTGATAGAAAATTACTGCCTCCTATTTTGCTTCATCTTCTGGTATTGTTCCACCCCACCTCCCTATCCTCCTTTTTTTTTGTTGCCTACTGCTCATCCAGTCCATCTTAAGCAAACCCTCTTCATCCACTTCTCGTCCCTCATCCAGCGCCTCTCTTTTCCTCTCATCGCATTTTTTAATTTTTATTTGTTCAATTTTTTCCATCTTCCTGTTGCCCCCTTAACGATAGCCAGAAAAAGATCTCCTTGCGTTCTCTGTTTGTATACTGGCGATTCGCCGCACTCATCCACCGTTTTAATGCGGCTTTGCTTCGCGTCGCGACGACGTCTCTTTGTCCTGGAGCGGGCGCGTGCTTTGTAATGCGATTGGAATAATAAATCGGGGGAATTGGGACCATGCGTCAACGGCTGCGCAAGAATGGCCTGCTACTCCTCCTCCCCATTAACCTCTCTCTCTCTCTCTCATTCGTTTCACTACGGTATTACACTTCGTTTTACGTCGACTATATTCTCCACACTCTTTCCACGTCTTATTACAACCGCTTTTCCACTCGCGTATTCCTTCCCCCGGTATTTTAGTGGCGCAAATTTTCTGTTATTGTCTTCAGTCGCTAATATTCATTTGCAGCTCCGACTCACAGTGCTTGGTCGGAGACAGTTATTAATGGCAGAAAAAAAGAAGCGAGGTGGCCTGTGTTGTTTCTTTATTGTTTCGTTTTGTGCCGATCGCCTCGTGTCTGGTGTTCAGCAGAAATAGCGAGAAACGACGGCGCGCTTTATTAAACTCGAAAATGTTGGAAATGTTTCTCTTACCTTTTCGTTCGTGGCCGTGCTACGTTATGGCATGCACTCGATTTTACTCTCTCTTTTTTTTGTTTATTTTTGTTTTTTACTAACGAATGAGCAATATCGCTGGAAAGATCGCGACGCACTGATAGCACTTTTACGTTCGCTAGAAGCGCTTCATCTTGAACGCGCTCGAACAAAGTAGAAGCAGTGGCTTTTCAAAAAAAAAAAAGGCAAAAAGTACAATGCTTCATGAATACGTTTTCTTCCTTTAAAGTTTCTTTCAATTTATTTTTTTTTCCTTTCTGGGCGTATTCAGCTGGTATCCGTGCTTTCTATGTCGGGAAGGAAATCTTGCTCGGTGTCAGTAATAGCATATTAAATAAAGTGCGGGGGATTGAGAAAATGGAAGAGATTATGCGGTCTGTCCTTGTCGGAGAATACTATGTAAATATGGGCCGCATTAGGGACGAAATGCGCGGCAAATTCGTTATTGCCAAACTTTATTGTATAAACATTGGTGCACGCAATCGACCGAGGTTATTAATGGGATGCCCTAAGAAAACAATCATTAAAAAAGATGAATTGGAGGAGCGTACAGCAGCCTCGCGCGAGAACTGTCCAATGAAAGACTCGCCGTGATTAAATTTAGTGCGTAGTTGAGCTACATTTCCGGAGCCGACTCGACTCGCTCGGTGGGACGTAATATAAGCGTTGCTTGTGTTGGTTTTTTTTTTGTGTGTGTGTGTGTGTGTGTGTGTGTGTGTGTGTGTGTGTGTGTGTGTGTGTGTGTGTGCGTGTGTGTGTGTGCGTGTGTGTGTGTGTGTGTGCGTGTGTGTGTGTGTGTGTGTTCTTTTTTTTTGTTGTCTTAATCTCTTCTTTTGTGTGTATTGTTATGCGTTAGAGTTTCGGGAATTCACTTTGATACCTTTAGCGAGTGCGTCACAGCAGCAAGTATGCGCACGTAGTAAGCTTAAGTTCCTCGTTACAGCATATACTTGTCCTTAGTAAGAACCTCAGTAATTTGTGAGGTCTTAACAAAGAAACGTTCTCGTGCCCCTCGACAAAAATAAGTCTCTTGGATGGCGAGGATGCTATTCACTTATTATTTTTAAGTGGTTATTATGCACGTCTCTTGAGTGACCGTCTCTCTGTTTCGTTTAAAAAAAAGATTAGTTTGCTTAAGTTAGGAAAAAAAGAAAATTTGGCATATCTGACTTACCATGAGAGAAGGAAGAGGAAATGAAGTGCATGTGAACGTATGTTATTCAAATCATCCGGAAGCATGGGGACTGTGGTGCAATTTTTTGTTAAGCGAAACATTACCAAGTATCCGTAACGATACCCACATATGATGAATGCACAAACCTATATTAAACAGCCGCACATGTTTTATATAAGACGTTGTTTACTAGTGCCTAGCAATGTCAACAGCAAAAAGAATCGACACCACA
Source organism: Rhipicephalus microplus (assembly GCF_043290135.1). Classification (NCBI taxonomy): domain Eukaryota; kingdom Metazoa; phylum Arthropoda; class Arachnida; order Ixodida; family Ixodidae; genus Rhipicephalus; species Rhipicephalus microplus. The sequence continues at coordinate 228,541,902 of NC_134701.1, forward strand.
AGCGGTAAAATCACACATATTGCTTGTGCTTGCGAGGATGGTAGCCCGGGATAGTGTAACGTAGACCAACTTACGTGAAATGCGCTTAAGTATGCAAATGACGTTAACCCGACGTGACGCCTGGAAAAATAGAAGATGTACAACGTTTATAAACTGATGCATATAACCAGCACTGCAACAACATTTGACTTTCCACTTACGTTATGCCCAAATATGGTCTTTTTCCAAAGCTGTTTAGGAGACCTGACACGGCTCAGTGGTAGAATACTTAAACTCCATGGGATGCAACGGACGGACGAATTAATGGATGGACGAATAGATGGAAAGAAATGCCCAAAGTTTTCCTGCAGTTCACTAAGAAATAATTTTCATTTTCCAACAGCGGAACCAAACTGAGCATTATACTTGTATTGTACAAAAAGCACGGGGCATCCTCTCTAGCGCTATTTAGTGGGTGCACTAAATAGCGCTATTTAGTGTCCACAATCTCGTGCATAGCTCGTGGATTCTGCCAGTGTTAGGAGTTCCTCATTTGGACCACGTTTTACAGCGAAAGCTGTTGTGAGGTCACAACTCAGGTCACGCGCGGTGCCGTAATGGTCCGCCGCCGCCGCCGGTGTCCGTAACAGCTTCGCTCGAAGTAAGAAAAAAAAACCTAGTACCAAAGACAAAGTGGGGCTCAAACTCGGGTCCGCTGCTGGCCAGCCCAGTATTCTACCACTGCGCTACGCCGGTGCTTGTGACTTGTTCGCCAACTTGCCTTAGGCTGGCTTGTTGTCGGAAAAGGAACCGCGTTATTATGAGTGTTAAAGCGTTTTAGAACAGCGAAAGAACAACTAGGCGTCACGCAATGCGAATAGCGTAATGAGTGGGTCGTCCAATGACACAACCCACTAGAAAAGATTATTCTTTCTCACCTGTTAACTGTGGCGCATACCCACTTAAAGCATAATTACTCATCGTCGTCAGCCGCTGCACGAACAACTGGCACAAAATTTCTTGCAAGTGTTTAGCGGATACCGCACTTCTCAGAAGCTGAATACAGAGAAGATAAATGAAGCCACATGGTCTCCTTGTAACGGCGTGTTATTTTCCAAAGTTGTTGCAAAGTTCAGAGAAAACATGGTTAAGCATATTTACAGGAATTCCTGCGAAAGAAGAACAACGAAAGAATGCACAAGTCGCTAGAAGGACTACCAGCATCGTGATCGTTTTTCAGCGTTGCTGGACAAAAAGGCATATCCATGTTCAGAGTGTTTCAGATGGAAAAATGCTGGTTATAAAATAGCTGAGTACTTTTGGGATAAACTACTGCAGCTACGAACATTATGAATGGTAAGCCCTCTGTCGCACCGGAAAAAAAATGTGTCGAAAAAAATTAGTTGTAGGTTCCGTTAAAATGATTTGCCCTTTTGTGAGCTGTAGAAAATTTTAGTGTGTGACTGGATTTTAGTATGTGACTGAGTTCTGGGGGAATAGCGCATAAAAATATTGAATGGAAGAGTTGATATGTTACGCACATTCACCAGCGTCCTAACCGCAAATCAACATGCGCTCAATAAACACTGCGAGATACTTTAAGGCCTCACACCAACCTTCACATTATACGAGGAATGGCTGCCCTGCGGACCAACCGACGTCTTTAGTGTCTAAAACGCGAAAACCGTTATAACACGTATTGTTACACACAAGGATGTATAAGCAAGTATCCGGTAAGGCAAATATGTAGAGTGGCACGACATTTGCGAGGAAAGCTACGCGGAATAAATACGATTAGTGATGGTGTAAGCCAGCAGAACCCGTTGCGATGAAGTAATTCACACTCCTACGTGGAAGCATCGCTGTCATCTAGCAAAATATACTGCCACTCGGCTGGCAACCCGACCCTCAAAATGCGGAGCAACTGCGCTTAAACTGCGTCGTACCAGCGACCCCGCCGTTCAGTTGTTAGTTAAACACAGGAGACAGGAGAAGCACAGAGGAACTTTCCCCCTACTCTATAGCGCGCTTGGATCGTGCGCGCCTCGCCAACCTGCGCTGTCTCCAAAACTAAATTATTACCAACAGCAGCCGCGTGGAGTCGCTTTCTCTGTGACGGCTGCGCTGACTCGCCGAAGAGGAATCACTGTTTGCTCACACAAAGCGAGCGTCCGAGCACAAATGGGATTAGCGCGAAAGCGCGCTCTGTTCATTTGAATAAATTTTACAACACGTGTGTGCACGCGCGCAACTGCATGCCGTCCAGTCGTTCCCATTTGGGAAAGCTTGTACGGGGCAAGTTTTTTTTTTTTTTTGCCTCCCTCCTACGATGCATGCTTTACGCTCATGGCAGGACATGCAGCGCCACGCCCTCTTCTGGCGACCGGTGTTGATTACAACCGCTCAAGACTGGTGAGCCAGCCGCGAACCGTACAGATGTGCCCGCCAGTTGACACAAGCGCCATGCATCATAGGGGAGCGACATTCGTGTATATTGCACCTTTTCGGGGGCTCTCCGTATTTCCCCCGATTTCGTTATCGCTCTTTTACTACTTCTACCTCTGTTTTGCCCTTCCTAAGAGATTTCTGTGACTAGCTATATGCGCCTACTGTTGTAATCAAGTTTGGAGAATCGTTTGTGTTTCCAGGGTTTGATTATGTACTGTCCCCTCATGAAGCGCCCCTGCTCTTCATAATCTCACCATCTTCGCAACTTAATTCTGCATTTAGCGCCTATCATAAGCAACTGTTCTTTCCGAAGCTCTTGTTTTTTTTTGTTTTTGTGTTTTTTTCTGTGCAAGAAATGAAGTCATTATACTGGTAGCATTCTCAAAACGCATTCACATTCCTGTACTCCGTAAATCCTGGCTTAACGTATTCCTCATAAAACATTGCCAATCACGTGGTGGGCTGTAGTTTTGTTATTGTAACTCAAGTAAGAAATATTTGATGACAACTTCATTTTATAAGTTTTCATCCCAATGAAAACTTATATACACGATGATCACATGCATGCACCCCAATATCGCCTTGCATGTAATGTCTTAAACATACACACTTTATTAAAAAATATTTATTGACAGCCAGAACAAATCTCTACGAGAGAAAAACGAGTTGCTATAACCCGCTATGTTACTTTTTGACATTGTGTGCTGTTTCAGTATGAATTTTGGAGCGGTCAGCACACCTTTGTTGACTGTTCGTCACAGTTCAGGGGACGAGAGCCGTCTATATATACAAGGATGGTTCTCATGCCTTACCTTCAACAGCTTTCTTTCTGAATTCATGACTTTTAGGGGCGAAACTTTTTATAGCGGCACCCGTTCGTCCCTCATAGCCGTCGTAGTGAGTAACAAGTATAACATTTTGGCCTCCAAGGTGGTGCCGGTGAGAGATTTCTTGTGTGCGTTGTTGGACAATAAAAAATAGTGCTCAATGTACATGCCAATGGTTGCTAATGGGGAATGAGAGACAGGAGCATTCAACTTTTAGTTAATGAGCACGCTGCAAACACCATTAGCAGCCATTGGCATGTACATTGAGCACTAACTGACGAGAAAGGGTTGCTACGTTATACTCGCCGGGTGTAACCTCCTTAGTTTTAGAAAGGTTTAGCGAGTGTTGAGCCGCAGTGCCATGAATACAATGAACCAGTATATACCATGAACTCGAGGTGGTTAAAGGTGGGAAGTAGATACGAAGCGCAAGCCGTAAGAAAGTAAAAGCCGAATTCTCCTGTCTCTCATTTCCCAATAACACCCATTGGCATGTACATTGAGCACTATCTGGTGGTGGTGGTTCCGGTTGTAAGGGAGAGCAAAAAGGCACCTAATTTCTATCTGCCTGAGTGGCGACACGGCACAGTGCCTTATAGGGGTGGGGGGAAGGAGGGATAAAAAGAGTAGAAGGAAAACAGATGAAGAAATAGAGACGCAAGCAACAGAAAATACAAGAAGATAGGAAAGTGGGGATCCGGTCGAAGCAGTCCAACGGCGGGGCATCACAATGCGAGAGCTGCACGACGTCAGGAGACCGCGGGAGCTACGCTGGCGTCAGAGATCGCGAGAGCACGATCGTCCAGCTTGAAATCCTCCGAGAGAATCCGAGCACTATCTGACAGGAAAAGGATGCTACGTTATACTCGCTGGGCGTAACCTCCTTGGTTTTAGAAAGGTTTAGCGAGCGTTGGGCTGCTGTGCCATGAATACAGTGAACTAGTATATACCATGAACTCGAGGTGGTTAAAGGTGGGAAGTAGACCCGAAGCGCAAGCCGTAAGAAAGTGTGCGTGTGCCACCTCTCGTTTAGTTCTTGGAATGTCCGCTGGATGGCGGTGCTTCTATATGGGGAATATATGATGGGAATATATGATGAAAAGATGCGAGATGGTGGTACTTGGAGCGTTGAATAGATGGACGAACGGACACACAGACAGATGCATGGATGGACGCATGAACGGACGCAGGGGCGGATGCGTGGACGAACGCAGGGACGGACGCACGAACAGACGCACGCACGGACGGGCAGATGGACGCATGGACGGTCACAGAGACGGACGCATGGACGGACGAAATCAAGAACGAATGGACGGAGGAATGCTTCGCCCCACTCTTTATCATTCTCTCCGTGGATATGCTGCCAATTTTTTAAAGTCCCAATACTATATACGAAAATGAGGGACGCCGTAGTGCAGGGCTCCGAAAATTTTGAACATCTGGTGTGTTTTACCGTGAACTGAAATCGCACAGTACACGGGCCTCTGCCGCTTCGCTTCCACCGAATCGCGACCGCCGCGGCCGGGACGAAACACGCGACCCTAGCTGGGGTTCACAGCCGAGCAGCGTAACCACTACACCACCGCGGTGGACTTCGATAACATTCTTTCCGCAAATAATTTGAAGAATTCGGCTTTCAAGCCGTGTCGGAGTAATTTATCTCACGCCACACGCGTTTTCTCATTATTTATTTATTTGTTTATTTATTTATTTATTTATTTATTTGCGTACACGAATCCACAAAGACATAGAAAAAAGTGTGAGAGAGCAAGCTGGCACGACTGCAATGAGACATGACCTTTGTGAAAAAGTTAACAAGGAATAGCCCACTACTTGGCACTTGCCGACTCCGTATATGCATCGACTATATTTCTGAAACTTGGTAGAACGATTATCATGGTTCTAATTACTATACAAACATTATCAATACGTCCTCCTTTAGACACATCTGTAAAGCGAAATGATTTGATCACTTTTGTGCACATTATTGTCCTTTCGATTCGCTCCAGCTGCCACGTCGTTTCTTTTGTTGTAGTTATCCGGAAAGAAATTGTGCAATGAAGGTCGTGGTTGCTCACTGCGTCAAAAAAGAAAAAAAAAATGTTTTTGTGTGTCCAAAGCCCGATATGAATACGAGATGCGCTCTTGTGGGGAACCCCGGATTGATTTTACACTTTTGGCTTTTGTTGACGCATATAAGCACGTAGAAGAGCATTCTTTTGCTCTATCACCATCACAAAATAATCACTATGACCAGGAATACAACGCACTTCGTGGAGCTTAGCATGGCTACAACTATGCCGATGAGCTACCACGATTGCTTTACTTTGAGGCCCAACCTGTATAGCTGATGCTGGTGATAGGTAATCCGCTAACTGTACGGCGAAAGATTAATCTATTTTTCAAGAGCAACACTAAGGCAAGAAAACAAGGATTATGACGAGATTTCTTAACACAGGTGAGCACGGCCGGTCCACACAGTCTCACCAATGAACCACTCTCTCAAAGATCGACGCTCCGCTCTTGTTCGGGTAAGCGAGCCAGCTATTTACAGAGGGTTGTATGCTACGTGGTTGTTCCGAGAAAGCTGTTGTTTCAGCTGCTGCTGCTACCCCGCTTTCGGCTTAGCGGGCGCTGGCTGCAGCGCCACTCAGAGACGGCAAGACAAAAGCAAGGAACAAAAGGTGGGCGCCGAGCGGGGTGGGTCGAGCGGCGTCGACGAAATTGCGTCGCATTGAGACAACACAATGACCTCGGTGTGGCAGCTTACGCACTGGGCACAAGGCACAACCCCTCGGCCGCCGCACCACCCTCCTTTTCCTCCAAGCCTCCTAGTGCGCTAGCACCACGCCACCCGCGATCTTTTGGCCTTAATTATTTGCCTTTGTGATCGCGCGTACAACTGATCCGGTCGCTTTCTCTTTCATTCCGAAGAAACACTATACAGGGGTCCCAAGATGCAAGATGGCCGCCGCGGGTGGAGGTGCACCATGCTTCGTGCGTTTCGGGTTGACAACGACCGGGTGAATAATTGACACTTTGCTCGCGAGGACTGGTCCTTACGACTCAGTGCGTCGCAGTGCTGGCGTAGGTGGTCTAAATGTCACACAGTAAGCTTTCCCTGCAATTATCTCTCTCTCTCTCGCAAAGCAGTTACTTCTGCACTTTTCTGAACAGCGCGTCAACAACGAACAGCGAAACAAAGCTTCTTTCTCGCACACAAATAGGCGTCAAGCCGGGAGATCGAAGGGCGCAAAGAGCCCTGTAATCAGTCAATGCTATAAAAGTGTGGATCACACCTTAAATAAGCACTCACAAAAGATATCGAAAGCGAGGTAATTAATGAGATATATTTATCCAAAGACATACATAACGTCTACGGCACATCAAGGGTAAATATAGCCTCGAACATATTTAAGATCATTGTCAAAGTGCATGCTGCGCGACTGAGCGAGATACGGAGCCTCTCGCTATGCCGACGTCAACGCGGCGGGATTATAAATAAATCTACGTCACGAGTTTGTGTTGGCTGGTTGCTGGCACGTGTCTTGCGCTTAAGCTACCTGTGATTTCTTCCTCCGTGCCTGCGGCATTGCGTGTGCTGGCTGTTAGTGCGGTGCCCACTCGCACATTCTCTCACGCGCGCCGGCGCATCACAGTTCTGCGTGCCATTGTCACGTGGCCAGCTGTGTTTACTGGAAGAGCCCTTGCCCAGCTCGGTGTTCTTTAAAACCAAAACAGCGACTGGGGGCTTTAGAAACGTCTCCAAATAAATAACCATCATGTATTCGCACAAACGATGTTTGCAGCCGTGATAAGTGGGTCATAAGCTACCTATTGGAAAAAATGAAAAATAAAAATAACATGGTACAACATTTTTGTTCAGTGCTCCTTTAATCTTTTCAGTGGCTACCTATGAAGAACTAACTGTCTGTAAATGCCTCAAATTGACACAGCATGACCTTAAAGCCCTCAATATTTTATTGTAACAAACATAAATGTATAGTTGATTCACTTATGCACTTTGTTGCAGTTAATCAAAATTAACCTTTGACTAAACATCTACTTATCCCCAAGACAAGAATATTGTGTTCCTCATTGTATCTAGCTCTTTTTTAGCCCCTACTCGACACAACATGCATGTCGCGTGCTGCTGGTGCCGACAGAGCAACGACAACGAAAAAGTGGATGCCGCTGCGAGGCGGCTCGCACCAGCCAGCAAATAAAACAGTTGGTTTTTTGTCATTTTGTCATTCGATGCAGCAGCATAATTTTTCCGCTACACTGGTGACTCCGGACCATGGAATAACATTCCAGGAGATTCCACCGGACACTTACTCTGAGCGAATAAATCCTGACTCGCCTAGCACCATGGTGCGATTAGTAAATGGAAACGTGGCGCCCTGCACCCTGTTACCCCTGAATTTCCCCTATTTTAATTGGTCAGAAAGCTCAGCCATCTGGCTCCTCAAGATGGAGGCAGTTTTTTTTTCTGTGCGACATCGTCTCGCAGCAGGACAGGTTTGCCATCACGGTAGCCATGCTTCTTCCTGCTCTGCGATGAGTCGTGCCTCCTCCTGGGCCAGACGCATACGACCAACTACCAAGTTTCGTACGAGACCTGCCGCTACCGGGAGTGCCACATCACTTGCTCCCTGCTGCACTAAACCTTAGTTTTGAACCTCAGACTGCCACAATCTCAATGCCCGAGCAAACCGACTCATGTTGCCTGATCCCACCAGGTGTTGGCGCTACGACATCAACCAGTTCACAGGTGACCACACACCCATTGCACGACATTGTTTTTGATGACCCACCGAATATGACCCTGAGCACCTTATATATGCCACAAATAAATCTTTTCCGCGCCAACTGGTTTGCCCACCCCACCTGTCGTTACCGGCACCAGCGTTCATCTACCAGAGCAACTCGGTAAAGTAGCCGTGGCATCCCCATGTAATGTTCCGACGCCAGCGGCCACTTAAGATCTCGCGGAAGCTACTCATCCCTCGCTGTCAAGTAAGCAAAATGCTCTGTCCTCAGACGCCGCTATTCTATTGCCACTGGCCTCACAAAACCTCTCCACCACGCGTGAGAACGGCATAAACGTCGGATGCCTCAAATGCCTAAAATAAGCTCCTTCCAGAAAGATTGCTTTAGGAGCCAATCATTGGCCCACCATGTCGCACGTGTGCTCAGGCAGCTTCGACATCATCTGATGCATCCCTGTTCACACAAAAGCTCGACGCAGCCATAATGCTCTCCAGAATCGAGGAACACCAAACAGTACCATCAGCCGCTGCCGCGATGCTCCAGTCCACTGGCCAAGAACGACGTGGGTAAAGTGCAGCCGTGTTTCGTTCTCAGAGTAAACTATGTTCTTGGCTGGTATTCGATCGCACGACAGATGTAAATACTAGCTACGTTCCACTGCCGTGTGCTCGCATCGATCCACACCCTGATGCCCGTTCATGTGCCCATCCAAAGGCTCAACCCGACAAAGCTTTGACGCAGCATCCCGCCCAGCTTTAAAGGCAGCTATCGAACCTGGGCGATGGAAGAGCTTCAATTCACTACTCCTGACGGAACACACCCGTGCGATACCCACGCTTTGCGACACTCACAGCCCCAACCTCTGGAAGGAAACTGCCAACCCCTTTCTTTCGCCAATCTGCTCTTCGACAAAGACTGTTGTAATGGACACTTTTTGACTGCGACTCCGTCTATACGGTGAATGCCCTGTCGCGTGCTGCTGGTGCCAACACAGAAACGACAACGAAGTATATGCGGGCGCGAGGCGGCACGCCCGAGCCGTCGTATAAAACAGTTGGTTTTTGTCATTCAATGTAGGGGGGGGGGGGGTGAAAAGCATTTATTTACAAAAGAGAGGTCTAGGACCTTTTAAGGGGTTCCTACAGACTGAGTGAAGTTTTTATTCCCGGACCCCATTGGTTAAATCCACCGTCTTGGCTTTATGGACCAGGGCCTGCTGGGCGTGAAGGCCTGAGCAGCCGAGTATAGAGCCGCCTTCAAGTCCTCTCCCCTAGGGTTTGGGTTAGGAGAAAGGACTGTGTTATCTTGGCAGGCCCACACAATGTGGTAGGTGTCCGCCACCTCCCCACAGTGTTGGCACTGTCCTGTGACCATTGGGTCAAAATGTTTCACTCTGGCAGGAAGCTGCATCATTCTTCCCTCTACCTTCTGCTGTAAGCAAAATCAAGTGGTGTACACAATTGGTGTACAAAGTGCCTGAAAGGGTTAACCGAGTCGCAGCTGTGCATTGGCTGTGTAAAGTGCTGGATTATGACCATACAGGCTTTGGACGACAACGGAAGTTGAGAACCCCTGACATTGCATTTTAATAACTGTTTACTTTTCAACTTTAACCTCCGAAAGTCGGGAACCAAAGGCACGCCGTTATAAGAACCTCGTCATCTCTTCATTTGAATCTTTCCATCCAAATGCGACGCTTGCGTTCCTTCGGGCTTGACCAACAGAGGTAGCGCTGTAGTGAAGTGTCACTCGTCGCGATCCGCTGGAGAATCGTGGGCACGCCTTAGCTCACAACGTAGCACGTTTCTTCGCTTACCGCTGACAATGCTCCGTGAAACACGGTCACTACCGACTGCACACCCTGCGAGCTATTATACGGAGCTTGCATGTATAAGGGCGTTTGCGTGAACTCACACCGCCAAACGGGCAGCCTTAAATTTTTTTTCTGAGCCATAGCTCGAGCACAAGGTCATCATGCGGCTGATTCGGGGCCACTTCAAATGCATTAATTACCGCAGGAGCAACAAGTAAGGCGGCTAAGAATCTTAATAAACCAGACGAGAAACAGGCCCCAACTCCGAAGTGACTGCGACTCTAAAATGAGTCTTCACTGTCAATTTATCGATCGACGTGTAACATTGGGAGCACTCAGCGTCAAACGGGTCAGCGAAAGCTGCACAAGACGAATATTGCGCTGACAGGCCGACTTTTTAAAGTTTTCTTTTCTTTCATCCACTCCCAGAATTCATAAAGAGCTTAATTTTGGCATACGAAATCGCTTAATAATCGTGTGCGCAGCTTTCCCCCCACTGAATTATGTTTTAATAAAAGCTTAGAGGGGAAACGCGCGCCGGCTTTTTAAGGTATCCTCTTGCTGGGCTCCCAATTGAGGCCCGATCACTTCGTTTTTAATTAAGCGTTCACTACGAGGTTGTGGAGTCCAAAGGAGATGTCGGTCCTATAGCTCTTACGGCAGTCCATGCCTTTTCTTATTGCTTTTAAAATCTCTACAGAATCGAGATTGGAATGAGGCGTGTGCCTCTAAAAGGTTCCGTCTCGTAGGCAAGTTGTTCTTAACTGATGTAATCCTCAGTCCACACCAACCATCTTTTTTTTTAACACAAACAAAAGGTAGGATTCAGATGAGCATTGACATTGTGTGCACATCGTTGTAAAAAAAGTTTCATTAACGTCAAAAATTGTTAGCGGATAACTTTTGTAGGAATTATACAACAAAACAAACAAGCCGTAGAATGAGATAAGCGCTAAGCTAAACACATTTTTTTTTTTCACGATAGCGTGAGCGAGTGCAAACGTAACGGGTCGACGGAGCAAGCGCAAAAAAAAAGCAAGAAAAAGCTTGTCTTTATTCCTCGTATCTTTCAACTGGCGAAAATTACCATATTGCGAATTCGTCTTCAAGTTTCCACCCGCTCAGCGAAAAACTGTGCCGCCATATAATATTCGACGATCAACGATTTTGCCTTCCCGACCCGAAACCGTGGCCCTCGGTGTTCTAGCTTTCCCTATTTGCATCTCACTCCTTACTACCACCCTCACCCTCTCTCTTCTATCTCGCCAGCATGCTCTGCTGCTGCGTCCCTCTCAACCCTTCCTTTTTCCCTGGTGGCACAGCTGAGTGCAGTAGTTGGCTTCGGCTTCGCCCTGCATGACTTCCCTCTTTGGCAAAGCGGCACGTTTGTCATTATTAAATCTGCTTCCTGATTTCGCAGTCTCACAGGGACGAGACTCCTCCTTTCCCGAGTGCCTAGCACGTTGTTTTTTCTTTATACGTATTCATTTTTCTCGAATGCGCGCAAAAGTATGCTGCCGAATGGCTTACTTCGCGAGTTTTGCAGAAACATAACACGCAAAGCGTCCTGACTAATGGCTACCCTTTGTTTCTTCGGTTCATGTCTAACTTTCTTTTGCGACTACACGCGCTACAGAGGCAGACGGAAGGCTTCGCTAATACTTAACTCTTCGGCTCTCTTGCCCCCTTTCTTTAAAAACGATAATCTTTCTTGCAGACCTTCGACATCAAAATTCTGTTGTCTGTCTGTTTGTTTGTCTGTTTGTCCGCTGTAACAGTACACCCAACGGCACCAAACGATACCCCAAATGGCCAACCCCATCCGCAGCGTCCACTAATTATTGCTCAATTTCCGGCATTCATACTTGTGCGATTGTCAATTAACAAGCAATTATTTCGCATATCTGAGGCACCATTCCAACACATCGATATTTTGTATGTGTGTTTTTACACTAGAGAAGGCCCACATAAGTAATTCTAAGGACCGTAGCGTTTATCATGATGCGCTTACAGTGCAACGCGATGCTCAAAAAGGCTCTGTTTCCAACGCTTTGCTAAGGTGACACGGTGGTGGCATCTGCCCGTCGCTTTGCGTTCTACATCTTATCGCCTCCCAGACGGGCGCGCATCTTTCTCCGAGGGCGCGCACACCTTCCTTCGTTTTCGACGATAACTGCCAGATAGCGCTCTTGTCTAACGTGCCCCGATGCGCTTGCTCGCCTTCATTACACAGATCGAGACTCTCCAACGCAGAGCTTCCAGAATACTATTCAACGGTTTTCTCGCGCAGGACATGAAATAAACGTTTTGTTGACTCTCTCCATATGTAAGATTATCGTCTTTCAACGACATTTGCAGTGAACCATGTAGATACGGGGTCATTTTTTTTTATTATTAACCGAATAGTTCGTAGGCGTATCATTAGACGTAATGTATTTTTTCAGTGCCCACCGACGTAATGATAGACTTTCCCAATTAGCTCAACCACTGTACGAGAGCACGATCATTGTTATTCTAGGAATGTTCTTCTCTTGATGAAGCAGCATTATTTTCATTCGAGTTATCAGTAAGTTCATCTCACTATATCCGCCATTCGATCTATGGCGTGAGATTGATCATTCATTCTGTAGAATATCCTAATTATTGGGCGTTAGGTGGGCCCAAATCTTTTTCACAGCTTAGGAGGTTCGCATAGTGTGCTTCAGCTATGACATAAAAGGGATCGTGAGTGTGCAACTAAGCGCAGCACTCAGCAAGAGACAGACGAGGACCTGTGTGTGTGTGTTTAGTTGAGCCCTCTAAATGGTTTTCACGTCAAAGCACCAACTCACCGAACAAGCAACTTTTTTTTCGCTTCATCTGTAATGCAAAGTTTGTCCTGCACAATTCACCTCCAAGCTGACTTAAAGGTAAATTGGAGGTAAATTGGAGGACTTTGAGGTAAATGCCCCATCCTGGGCCCTTTATTTCATATCTTCTTCGACAGGGACAGCAGGAAAAGTCTTTTCAGCTTTTACTGAACGTGCAAGTAATTCAATTTACATAAACCAAGGTACTCACTTTCAAATTTTAACGTCACTGTACGCGTACGTGTACAGTACTGATGGATTGATGATGATGATGATGAACCTTCAGCTTTGCTGGCACTCGCCTACAAAGGGGGATCGGCCCTGATGGATTGAAACCGAACACTCGTAGCCCGTGGCCGTTGGTGCATATGCCGCCGCTCGTGTGTGCTCGCGGAACGAGGGTGTTGCATCGTGAGTGCAAGAACAGCTACGGAGCGGCCTTACTCTATCCGGTCTAGTCGGCCAGTAGTTCACCATGTGCACACTGCCAGCATGGCGCTGCAAGGCTGGCGCGCTTTTGCATCCATGCATGCCGAATTCAGTGGATGGTGTGAACCATTCGTATTGTGGCGCAAGCGCACGGCGCTCTCAATTGGCACCTTTCGACGATGGGGCACGTAGGCTGCACAAGTAAGAAAGTGGATACCGCTAAGATGTCGTGTCTGAAATGCGCTCGTAGACATAAATGGCCACGCAAAAGAATATAAAGTTTGTCAAGATTTTTGTCACGACACAAAAGAAAAGCAGCAGCCACGGGCCTGTTTCAATGCAGCATCGAAACAATGACAGTATTTTGTTGTTTCGCCCCGAGCAGCCAATAGTGCCTGCGGCTACTCTGCATGGCGAGTATAGAGCTGTCGACCACGCAAGAACGAGCCAGCTTCTGCTTTTTAATGAACAATTGGCTACCGTTTGCACTAACGACACTACCCCGCCGCGGTGGTCTAGTGGCTAAGGTACTCGGCTGCTGACCCGCAGGTCGCGGGATCGAATCCCGGCTGCGGCGGCTGCATTTTTGATGGAGGTGGAAATGGTGTAGGTCCGTGTGCTCAGATTTGGGTGCACGTTAAAGAACCCCAGGAAGTCAAAATTTCCGGAGCGCTCCACAACGGCGTCTTTCATAATCATATGGTGGTTTTGGGACGTGAAACCCCACATATCAATCAATGCACTAACAACACTAATACAGGATATTATTTCCATGTTGCATCAAGGGAAGCCTGGCCCTCATTTTCTTTCTTGTCGAGGCAGAAACCAGAAGTAATCTTTCCATGATTTTGTGCCATGTCTACGAACATGGCACAAGTATCATGTCTACTAACGCACGCGAGCTGCGATCTCTAACTGAATCCTATGTTTTGCTGGCTGAGCATGCGTACTACTTCGCCTAAGCACGCAGAACGAGAGGGTCGTCTTCTGGCGTACCAATAAAAGTGGTGCGCAGTGGCGAGCTAGTGCAGTCGACATGCGAATGTGCGTGAACCTTGCAGCGCCACACTGGCAGTGTACCCATGGTGAACTACAGGCCGACGATTTGGCGAGCGGAAGGAGTAATCCTGCTCCGTAGGTGTTCTCTCCCTCGCTCCATACCACAATGCAACACATTGGTTACACACGCCCCCACGAGCGGTGGCACATGTGCCATCGGCCCCCGCTCTGAGGGTCCTGTTTCAATCCGTGAGTACTGTACCTGCATGTCGTATTCCTATGACCGTATACTGGGTGTCAAATAGCACCCAAAGTAACTATGACAATCTCAGTACCATGGAAACGTTGGTGTTTTTTACTTCAAGGACACACATTATAAAGTGAGTGATATGACAGTGACATCCCCTGCAGGATTGTTAGATTAAATAGAAAAAAAAACAATTCGTTAGGAAACATGATTTGTCCAACAATATCGCAACTTCTTTTTCCACAAAAAGACAGTGAAGCATAAAAGATGCACAAAGACAACTAAATTTTCACTCGGCGTTTAAATAGAGATACCGAGCTTCATCGAGAGACGATGTCGATAACTCGCCGCCTCCGCCGGCAATTCACTAACAGCGGTCGGGGACGAGCTCCACCCTCCCGTGCCATCCTGTCGTGTCTCGTCGCGACACTTGGCTACGTACCTCTTATAGAAAATAAGGGGAGGCCACCGCCCTGTTGCCCCAATTAGGGTACCACACGAAGGTGGTGGTTCGCCTCGTCGCGATGAAACGATCGTGTCGCTTTAACGACGTCGCGTCACGCTCGAAGCTCTTCTTGCTCGCGGAAGTCCGGGCATCGCCCCACGTCTAACTTGTGCGGCTTGCTTTCCTTTCGTTTCTTTTTTTTTCTATTTGAACTCTCTATCGAAGTTTTCATCCCAACGACGAAAATCAAGGTGGGGCTCTTTCTGATAAGGTCGTACTTCAAGCCCGAGCTGCGCTGCGAATTATCGCCCCGTCTGGACGTTCCCTCACCAAAAATGGGGGTGCTTGCGAGTGAGACTACAAGAAAGAACAATGCCGCACAAGTGCCTCTTGCAATTCAGTTTCCTTCGTGAATACCGAGGACACGCGCTCGTAAAACGGGGCACGCGTAAGTCGCATGCCGTAAGCAGAGTGGCAGAGAAGAGTTTGGTGAAAGGTGCGAGTGACAGCATTACATAGTTGCGCAACGTGAGGACTGGCGAAGAAAACGCAGTTTCTGCATCTAAACAGTCGTGCCTGCGAAGGAAGTACATTGTCTCGTAAACTCCAACTAGCTTAACCGCCACAATTGCTCAGTTTGCTTTCTTTAGTTTTTTTCTCTTCTTGCAAGTTTGACATGGTTCCATTGATAATATTCGAATGCATTGCATAAGATGATAGACTTCTCTATTGAACCTAGAGGGGCCAAATTAATTATTTTTTTCTCTGTGACAAGCGTCATCACCGAACGCGTTCTTTTCGGGAGTTAAATCAAACAATTTATAGAGTTCTTCAAGTTTATCTGTTTGCTCAACGCTGAGTGAGGCATCTGCACTACATTCACGGTGTACGCCACTTATAACCTTGGTGTAATAGCGCTGTATCAAAGTTTATTTAAAATATACATTTAAATATTATTGGGCCACTAGGCACCCACGAGAACTTCCTGGTCGGCAATGCCCACATGCAGACTCCGTCCAGCAGACACAGTTTGTGGTCCGAGCCATTGGCCTTGATGGGAAGAAAAGGGCTGGTGCAAAGGCGCGGTTGTTCACAAAAATCTGAAGTCATGTGGTCAATGACTGAAGCATACAGCGGCAGCACGATAAGCGAAAGGCAGAGTCGACGCACCTTCACAAGCAGACACAGACAATCCCGATGCCGCTCCGTGAAATGTGTTCACACTTGTCCAACTAATCTTTCCCGCGAAGAAGAATGACCCAAAAATAACCATTCAGCGTGAGACATAAAGAGAGAGAGAGAAAGGAAAAGAGTACATGTGTAGGGATACAGGTAGTGTCAGCAGAGTGCGCGCGTCAAGTTTAGCACCGTCAGCGGCCGAGGTGCTTTTCCTTCGCGAAAAGCCGTGGACCCAGGGCGGCGCGTGCATTCACTACGGCCGCTCTCCGGCGACCGTTTGTTCTCGGGGAGCAGCAACATGCGTTCTCAATTGGGGCTTCGGCGCCGGCAACGAGCGAGACCCTCGCGCCGGCTCGGCTCGGCTCCGGGATGGATCGGAGGGGGACCTCGAGTCGAAGCGCTACAAGATACGCTCGTTTCCTTTAATGTGCTTCCGCTGTAGCTCGGTGCGACCTGGAAGTGGTTTCGAAAGGCATGTTACCGTCAGATCGGTCTCCGGAGGCCTTTACTTCGCGCGCTGCTTTTCTTCACTGCGCTCCGCACTTCGCGTGCCCTGTAGGCTGCGTACACCCTTCCCCTCCATTCACTATGGAACGCCCGATTTTTTTTTCGTGTGCTTACTATTACATCACGCTTTTCTCGGGCTCCCAGTATATAGAGACTGTTTCTCCAGCCATTTGGACGTTGACGGCTGAAGACGCCCGCGAGAAAGCATGACTCCTCTCCGAGAGCCACTATACCAGGCCCTAACGCTGAGCGAAACGGGCGCTTTGCTTGTCTGCTGCCCACCTGTCTTTCTCCTGCGAAGTCTCGGAGTTTCAATTAAATTAACTCATCAGAGAGAGTGAGCAAGAACTGAGGAAAGAGAACCCCATGAAAGATTACATTGTTATAGGAAAGTCCTCAGTTATTTACAGAGTTTGGCACATAACCTTTAAAAGGGAGTCATTCGGGTAGAAAGGCGTACATAGTTCACGTTACCCATTCGACGCGACGACGCGAAAATGTGGCTGAGAGAGATATAACGTATTCACGACACCGAAGTATTGCTTTTAGCCTTCGGGTGATGCAGTGATGGTTCGCATATTAGGATGAGATGGTAGGAAGGCAGGCAGCAACAAAAGGGAGAAGGAAGGGAGGTTAACCAGAAAGACATCTGGTTGGCTACCCTACAATGGGAGATTAGGGAAGGTGACAAGAAAGATGACAAAGAGGGAAGAAAAAAAAAAGGAGCGGCAGACAGTAAATTTACTGCAGCGTGTAGAACTCCACCACAAGTCAGAGGCGTTCACAAAAACCCGTCGTCCTCAAAAAACACCAGAGGGCTTTCACTGCCTCGTGGGTTGTCGTGGGATGTGGATGGTGCTGTAATAGTACGTACACAGAAAGAGGCCGATCATCCAGTCACTGAAATGGCAGCGTACTTGTCTCTCTGAGGCAAATTGAGGACAGTGGCAGCGCAGTTCACATGACAGCGGGAACAGTGGGAAGTAGAACTATGCGGGAGATCACTGTAGTGAAGAACCAGTGAAAGGGCAACGAGCTGTGCATGTGCCACGAGTTACATGTTTGGTTCTATAAAATATTCTCATAAGACACTTATGACACACATCCAGTAATCTCGTATGATCATACGAGAACACGATTTGTTCAGGTGTGTTTTTATACGATATATTGGATAAGTATCATACGTGTCATATAAGAATTTTCGGTAGGGGAGCCGTGACGTAACATGGAGAGCTACATGTGGAGGGTAGCCTCGCAGTAATTACAAACTATTTTAACTATTTTTAACTATTTTTAACTATTTTTAAACCGATGTTTTTTTGTTTTTGTCTGTCGCGACGTGAAACTTTGTAAGGCCAAGAAACATCGTATGTGCCAACCCAACCGTTTTCGTGCGTATACGAGTACCATAATACGGTTCATTTAGTTGCTAAAGATGCTAAGCACAAAAGTTAACAGCCGAAAATGGCGGCACTTAAACCCATCCGTAAAATGGTCTATAATCTCCGCGTGGTCAATATTCCTACTAGACTTCCGAACTTTGACACTGCCTCGCTGAAGTGCTGTAAAAGTTTATAATTGTCACTGAACAGTATCAGGTACGCTTCAAGTTAAATAGCAACAATATATTTACAATAACTACTATTGGGTGTTTGCGACACCACAACATTGCCTTTAGCCTTCAGATGATGCAGAATTTCTTCGCATGATAGGTTGTAAGGAAGGAAGGACGTCCCAAAACCAACATATGTTTATGACACAGGCCGTTGTGGAAAGCTTCGGAAGTTTTGAGCACCTGAGGTGCTTTAACGTGCACCTTAATTTAAATACACGGGCCTCTACCTTTTTCATCTGCGTAAAGAATGCGGCCGCTGTGGCCGGATCTCGATCTCGTGACCTGCCAGCTATGTGTTTACGGCGCACAGAGCCACACTCCTAAATGAGGTCTTTTATACAGTGCCTACCAATATGTGACGTGGACTCGGGCAAAAAAAAATGACAGCAATTTCAACACAATCGGAATTTGCAGAAGTATACGCATTTTGTGAATTTATCAATTCTCAGTAAACTTTTTCTTGATGTTTTCATCTCTATTGGTAACAAGAGGGGCGCATTTGGTTTCAGGTCACGCAGTGCGCAGCAAAGGGTTCGGTAACAGTGTCAAAGAGCAAAAGTGCCATTCAACCCACTCTGCGTAGACTACGCGGTTAGAACGACTCGCTCTGGGCCACATTCAAGGCAGGGAAAAAAGGAGTTGATGAAGTTGGCGGTCTTTGCAATTTAATTAGGCTCAGTTGACAGTGTCACCGTGGGATTAAGAAGTCTCGAGGGTTTCGGCAGCTCAAAGAGCTGTGTGAAAAAAAAATACAGGTTGAGAAATAATAAAAGAAAAAAGAGACACGGTAGAGTGTATGCACGGGTTAAAGTTCTCCTGTTCCTGCTAAATAAATTCCTCTCATCTGTGCTCACAAACGACACGCTTCTGAGAAGGCACGAGAGACGTGTGACTGGGGAAACAGTGATAGAAAAAAAGAAGGCTGAGTGCGAAGTTCAAGCAAAAACAAAAAAAGATTGAGTTACAAAAAAGTCAGAATCGGGTGCGGGAGCTGTGGGGGATTCCGGCACACATCGGAGTTTGTCACGATTTCACTTCATAGTGTAGATCGCGTTGAACTCGGGGAGGTTGCCGTGTGGGTCGTATGCA